>NC_030439.2:7915342-8110342 GCF_001660625.3 Ictalurus punctatus | reverse complement strand
CAGGGGAACCTGGAGCCTATCCCAGGGAGCATTGGGCACAAGGCGGGGTACACCCTGGACAGGGTGCCAGTCCATTGCAGGGCAAAATGTTAATCATTTATAAGAAAAAAAAAAATTATAAGAGGGATCATAAAAATTGCATTGTGGTTTTTTTTTTTGTTTTATTTAGTGCTGCCCTGAATAAGCTATTTCACATATGTTTACATACAGTCCACAAGACACAATAATAACTGAATTTACACAAATGAACCAGTTCAAAAGTGTACACACGCTTGATTATTAATACTGTGTGTACTGTTTGTATACTGTGTAATGGGCTACCTGGATGATCGACGACATGATGCTTTTACGTTTTGTGATAGTTGTTCATGAACCCCTTGTTTGTCCTGAGCAGTTAAACTGCCCACTGTTCTTCAGAAATATCCTCCAGGTCCGGCACATTCTTTGCTTTTCCAGAATCTTCTGTATATTTGACCCCTTTCTGACAGTGACTATATGATGTTGAGATTCATCTTTTCACACTGAGGATGACTGAGGGACTCGTACATGACTATTACAAAAGGTGCAAACATTTACTGAAGCTCAAGAAGGCGACACGATACATTAAGAGCCAGAGGGGTGTAAACTTTTGAACAGGATGATCGGTGTAAATTATTATTCAGTCTGTACAGGATTTTGCAGTGTATTTTGTTTTTGTTATTGTTTTGTGCTTTTTTCAAAATGTATTATGCAATTTGCAGATTTTTTTTGTGCTTTATTTTTTTGTACTTGCATGACATAGTTTTGTGCAGTCTTTCGCAGTGATGTTTGTTGGTACATGAGACCTTTTAGCTGTACCCATGTTCGACGCACAGGAATTGAAGAGGGCTTTGGCTGAATGCGCGTTGTAATGATGTCACATGACTCATGGCCCAAATCTGTGGAAAATCTGCAGTAATTTTGAAAAATTGCAAGCTACTCTGAATATTGTGGAGTTTGTGGAATGTGCTTGATTTTGCGTTAATTTCTGCTATCACAAAATCACTAAATCTTGGAAGGACTAGTTATTATTTGTGTCTTCTGGGAAACACGTAAATATCTTATGTAGCTTCTGAAGGGCGGTACTAAATGGGGGGGAAAAAAACAGGTCTCTAAACACAACAATAACAATTTACACCAATCATCCTGTTCAAAAGTTTAACCAATAACTGGTTACTCAACTGTAAACAGTATACTGTATATAGGCCTCATCTTAGTTTAATATTCTTAAGACTATACAGTTTTTACAGAAACAATTGCTGATGTGTTTTAATGTGGCTTCTCTCCAGATTCCCTTAAAGACAAATGTGAGAAAATCCTCTGCAAGTGTGACAGAGAAGCAGGCAGGTGCCTAAGAAAGGCCCCTTACCACAAGAAATATGCCTTTTGGCCAGACTTTCTGTGTGGCTGTGTACATCCTACCTGTAATATATACTGATATATCTGTTTGCTACTGAGTAAACATGCTTTATAGCAAATTTTTATTGTTTTTAATGGTTAATCAATATTTTCAGTCATACATGTAGTCAAAGGTGTCGTTTGATAGTTTATTTCTTTGGAGATCAATTGCTATTAATGTACAAATTAAAGGAAAATTATGACTCTGTTGTACTGTGTTTTACATTTTGTAGGTATGGTTTAGGTTTACTTTTCCTCTTAGTGCAGGGATGTCCAATCTTATCCAGAAAGGGCTAGTGCAGGTGCAGGTTTTCATTCCAACCAAGCAAGAGCCACACCTGATTCCACCTGTTTAATCAGTTGATCTTGGCTTTCAATAGACTCAGGTGTGGCTTCTGCTTGGATGGAATGAAAACCTGCACCCACACTGGCCCTTTCCGAGTAAGATTGGACACCCCTGTCTTAGTGGGAAGAGTCACTACAATCAATACAAAGTTTTTCTGACATTTATCCTGTGATGAAACACTTCTGTCCTGATTCAGGTTAACAATGCGTCCGTCCTAATGACTGTATATATGAGTGGACATTATGGTGCCATTTTCACATTTTGAAGCCTTTTTTGGTTTAAATGTGAGTCACCATCTTGCAAAAACACAGCCTGTTTTGTTTTCTCCACACTTTTTATCAGTATGTTACAAATATGAATGTAGAAGTGCCCTTTTATGTCCCACTTGTTCTGCCAGCGGAGTTGGTTTAAAAAGGAGTGATTGGCTAATCCTAGCTAGTTTTAGCTGTCTTGGTTTATGCCATCACGTCACTATATCATCAGTACAGCAATGAGCTAGCTTAGACGTCAAAATGAGCAACATACCAGGAAAAACTGCAAATAACTCCAAAATGTTAGAACGGTTTACAGCAAAACTAAACATGGCTTTGCTACAGAACTTTCAACAGCTTTCGGTGTGTGTTTGTGTGTGTGTGTGCGCGTTTGTTCACGAGGCTCGACTGTCCTGTCCAAAACTGTCATCAAATAACGTCCATAAAATTTGTTCAATGTAAGGAAAAAACTGGGGGAGATATCCAGGTCAAATGAATGTGTGAAAATGATAGAACGCTATTCCCAAAAATAATTTAGGAGATTAATAAATTAGGAGTTAACATCTTAGCATGCAAGTTTGGGTCTTTTCCTATTCACTAATATGGGAATAGGTGGGGTTAACGACTGTACTGCAGTCAGCCACTAGACGGCCTCAGAGACATTCTGGCTTTGCTTTTGAATCCCTGTTGCACTATGATGTCCACCCATATATACAGTATACTGTTATAGGTCCATCCACAGAGCATGAGGGCTCACTGAATGGTTTAATGATGCAAATCACATGATGGATAGATGGATAGATAGATAGATAGATAGATAGATAGGTAGGTAGGTTTGTAGTCCAAGTTTAGCAGAGTAACAGAGAAACAGGATGTTTCCCACTGTGATTTTCCACTGTGATTTTCCACTCTGAAATAACATATATATATATATATATATATATATATATATATATATATATATATATATATATATATATATATATATATATATATATATATATATATATATATATATAAGTAGACCTGTATTTAATCCTTCGATGAAGAATACATGTTGGTTTTTTATACACATTATTCTCATTCTTTAATTCAGAGATTCCCCTGACAGTCTGCTGGATGCAATGTGCATTCCTTTTTTTTTTTTTTTTTTTTTTTTTTTTTTTAATCCTTCAGGAAACTCAACAGTTAAAAGTGTGACCCATATTTAAGTGTTTAAAATGTGTGTTTTAAATGTGTGTTTAAAAGTGTTTAATTCTTTAAAAAAAAAAAAAACACAAAACATTCAGCTTACCAATAGGTCATCCTTCCATCCATTTTCCATACTGCTTATCCTACACAGGCTCACATGGGGCCCAGATCCTATCCCAGGGATAGCGGGGAACATGGCAGTGGACACCCTGGATGGGGTGCCAACCCATCGCAGAGCACAATCACACACTACGGACAATTTGGAAATCCCAATCAACCTACAGCACATTTCTTTGGACTATGGGAGGAAACCCTAGTACCCGGTGGAAACTCCAGTAGCACTGGGAGAACATGCAAGCTCTGTGCACACAGGGTGGAGGCAGGATTCGAACCCCCAATACCAGAGGTGCGAGGCAAACATGCCAACGACTAAGCCACCCAATATGTACCTGTATACAAACAAACAATCAACATTTACAATACTAGAATATTTACTAGACTCCAGGGTAGAAGAGAATCCTACAATAATATATTGTGAATAAAATGATTTGTACTTGTACACGTTCAGGCAGTTTAAACCCACAGTCAGGGAGCAACTGCAACTGACAGCCCTTTAAACACAAATCCATCCAGACTGCATCCACTAAATAACTGACTATGTTATACATTTTTATTATGGACCGGGAATAATAAGAGAATTTACTAGAACTGAATCTTCATTCTCAATCTGTGAGTAATGGTTGCCGTGGGGAGAGGCGGGGTAAATAAATGACCGGTTATGGATGTTTGACCAGTTATGGATGATGAATGTGACCATAGTCGGAGTGGTGAGCAGCACATGCTAAACATAATACACGCGTTAACATCCGGGGAATGCTGGGAATGTTTACTCTTGCGAGGCCACGTGCCTTTTAAGAAAACAAAGGAAGTGTGGCTCCCCCTAGTGTTCAAAAGACAATCCTACACCTTATTTATCTGTAGCCATTACTCCGCTTTGAACCCAGCAACTGACGACGCACTCTTTTAATTGCCTGAATAGATAAACTATATAAATATTAAACATTGAAACATCCTGCAACAGGTCTGTTTCTATCTTAATTACACAACGACGCCCATAGACACACAATGCTACCAGTAGGTGGTGTGTAGTGCCCACTTTTCAGTTAGACAAACCAGCTTATACCAGCACAAAGCATCCAGGAACCAGAAATATTATAACTCCATTAAAGACCAGCTTTACCAGTACTAACCAGTATTAACCAGCTTGGAATTCATGCTGGTCAACTCAGAAAGTTGTCAAATAAATAAAGACGAATATTTTTTATTTTATTTTTTTTTTGACAAGAAAAATATTTGAATTTGAACTGATTTATTACCATGTAATTTGTGAAAAGGATAACTGCATTGAAATATTATGATCATATATGAACAGTATATGATACAGTATAAGTGAACAAAAGTGGTACAACTTATTATTATTATTATTATTATTATTATTATTATTATTGTTATTATTATTATTATCCTGAGGAGTGAAATATTAAGGAATAGAAATATTCCAGACCAGTTCCTCATTATGTCTTGAGTATGAAAAAACAATAGAAACCCTCATAGAATGTGTAACGATTTTAATGGGAATTGTATTGCTTTTAATGGAAACTCTAATGGTCTCTGGGGGTCTTTACTGGTAATTTGTTGCCTTCTACTTGTGGCATGTTATGTCTAGTGGATACCGTTAAGGACCAGTAATGGTAATGGTAATAGTTTTAATGGTTAGTTGTTGGTTTGTAATGGTGCTTGTAGTGGAAACCATTACCATAAATGAGCATTACCATTGATGTATTTGAGTATACAGAACCTACTGTGGACTTTTTAGTTTCGAAAGATATCTGGTGTGTCTTTCTGATAGCTCATAGTTGACTAAGCTTATCTTTCTTATCACAAATCCATAAATCTCCCAACACGCAGTGCATGAGTGTGTCCCTCCTTACTGTCCCTACCTCTCACCCTGCCCCACCTCTTTGAATTGACATTTCGCTCTGAGAAGCAATCAGGAATAGCCTAGCAACATTTGTCTTCTTATTACATTCCTAGAGGATTAAATTTAATTATTGTGTGGTTAAGGTTGCTGACCAACTGATGAGTGAAAGTGATGCTTGCTAAGAAAAGCTATATTCACATATAGAATTGGCCTTTGTATCCCGGTTTCCCCCCTCCTTGCATGAGACTATCATGTGAAGTGCCTCATAGTATGTTTCCAGGCAGGATGAAGGCAGGAGTCTTCTCAAGCCCGGGCAATGGACATGCCAAGCTGCAACAACACTGACTCAATTATGCACTACCATCAGCAGATAATGAGCAGGGAAAGTTATGGAAGTCATATGCCTCTGCGGTCACATGGCAGCAGGACAGAAGAGGCTCTTAATTTTACGGCTGCATGTTTGCTTGTTTACTTCCCTTGAGAGCATCTGGAAATTACAGAGTAGTGTTTCTTATTGGACTTAATTTAACTCCTTATGTATGATATTAGCTCAGTTAGTCTTGAGCAGGCATAGTTGTAGATGGATTCTTTGGAATATTAGCGACGAAGTTGAGATAATTCGACAAACTAACAAATCTAACACGAATACTGCATAATCCTGTTGAAAATGAAAGACAGCGTGATCAGCAAAATCATTCTGTACATTCATTTTCTGGGACATTTTTGCAAATTGTTTATAGCTGAGGGGTAAAAAAAAACAAAGCATGAAACAAAAATGACATTGAGTTTCATGAACAATTAAACATAGAATGTCTTGTACATTAAGAAACACAACATGGTTTCATTAATTATCCCAGTATCTCTCTCAGATCACGTCCTTATTTCAGAAATTGTAGTTAAGAGCTGACTTAAATAACATTTTTATAAAACATTTTATTTAAAAAAAACAAACAATATTAATACATCTTATATGGTCACTTAAAACCAACTTTATTTATATTTTTAAAACAATATTAATACATTAATAACAATTCACATTTTACTTCCAGAAAGACTCTTCATCCTGAAGCAGTAGGCTGCACTAAGTACTCTTAGCTGTCTTTGCATACATGACACGTTAGCGACAAATGCCCAGAGACCGCATGACTTTTTACATAACTGAAAATTGAAAAGCAAACATGGCCGAATAGCAGTAGGTATTGACATTATGAGACATTATGCAGTATACAATCTCAAATAATCCTACACACTTTACTCTGACCGCAACATGCTTTCTACAATTTGTTTATTTCCCCTGACAATTGAACATTTTTATGTGATTCCATTTTATGTTGCTGTAGTGCATCCTTTAAATGATTTGCTTAATATTTCATCATGTTTATGTTTGCCATTAAAACACAACAAAATACTGCTTAATATAGTACCATTAAATTGTGGGGTGGGGTATAATTGCTGTGTAAGTAGGCAGTAAGTAGCCAACTGTGTAATTCTGAACCCATGTGTAAACCCTCCTAGGCATTTAGCTTCACAACAGCAGAACACATAATTACTCCCATGGTTTATTGTTTAGCACGTGAAAGCCTGAGGATTTCGGATAGGAAGATACGGTATAGCATGGATAAAGAGAACGTGGGCTTTGAAAAAGCAGATTTGCTGGACTAATAAAACAAAAAGTTATTTGCTTTGGGGTTTTTTTTTTGGGACCCTTAATTCCAGCACTCTGTAATAGAATTATAACTATACAAGACATCTAGTCATGCATTAATTGGTGTAATCTGATCCCGGTTTGCTGTGGCACATCCATCTTTAGAGATAGATCTCATGGTGGCATCTGGATAGCATATTGGCTGTTTCTTACCTGCCACACATGCCAGGAAAGACCATCCCTCAGTGCCAAAGAGTTTGCCCTGTGGAGCAGAGCATTTCCTGGCTGTACATGGTGCTGTGTCACCACACCTGTGGACTCGTGACTGACATTAAGTTATTCTAAGAACAGACCTTTCATTTTGTGCAACTTAAACACTTGTTATATGTTCACCCATTTCACACTTCCATGCCTTCCATTATTGATAATGCTACAGTATTTATAATGCTACAGTATGTTACATCTGTTTCTCTTGTTTCAACTCGTAGATTGTTAATAAGAAAACAAGTGCTCATCAGGATCATCCAGCTCATCGAGATCATCATCATGGACATGAACATGGATAAGAAAAATGTGATTTTACTGATGCAGACAAGGTCTAAACTTGTTAAAGGCTGGGAATACTGTCAGAAAAGTTTCTTGTTATGCTATGACTCATGTCTTAACCTGTCTCACCTGTTTCATATCTCTATATTTCTTGATCATTTATACATCTTGGAGAGATGAAAACCCCTCAATGATAACCCTGTTATCATTAAAACCCCTTGAAGTTTGTATACAAGTTTCCACATAGTCTCTCAAATGCATGCACAACTCAAGTGCATGCACATCTAAGTCTTTATTTCTACACCCTTACACTTTTATTCCATGAATCTAGATGTCTGTTTGACACAAAAGCTGTCCACTCTGCCTACCGTTCCAATTTCTGTTTGATAAAAGCCCTAGTGGAAACAGTCAAGAGAGAAAAATAATTTTTTTAAACTACGGCTGGGGAACAGTCACTCTGAGATTTCATTACAACCTGCAGAGTTCTTGTGTGTAAATGCACTGTATGAGAAAAAAAAAGTGGCAGCGACATTTGCTAGTGAATATCAGCTTGCTGGTACACATCTTGGATTTGTTCAGAACAAACGTTCATTCATTTGGTTTGGCCATGGTAGGGCTTGCATGTGGTTCTGGTTAAAAGTTGAGCTGTGTTGGTTTTCACAGTACAGGCGTGCTTCAGCTGAGTGTTACCTCTCCTCTCTCTCTCTCTCTCTCTCTCTCAGTCTTTCTCTCTCCCCTCCTTGACCTCATGAGTGTTGAAAGCGCCGCTATACTTCTACTGCCCAAAAAGATTGCTACAATGACAAAGAATGCAGACTAATGGCTTGCTTTGGGGTGATCCCGTCACAGGAAAAGGATGCATGGATCATAAAACATAAGTCTTGTGCGACATTCTTGGTCAGTATTGTCAGTGAGCGTTTAGAAGCTTTAATTCCCCAATTCTTTGGTTCATTGGTACATTGTTAAGAGAGAACAATGAAAACGTGCACTAATGCCATGAAAAGGTAATGTCATTAACAAACACAAAGATGAAAGATGGTTAAGTTTAGGGTATGGTTGGTGTCCTTTTACTATGCTCTGTACTATACTAATTAGATCACTGATGAATGTACTTCACATTTATTTATGATTACATGTCAAACATCAGTCATGTATGTTGTAACTCTAATTTACTTAGGCGTCTCTCTTTAAAAATGCATTTGCATGCATAAAGCCGGTTAGGAATACACTTTGCAATAATTAAGTTGTGCATGAAACAGATGAAATAGGTGACTCCTACGGAGACACAGTACCTGGTGGGAGTTACAAGAAGTTACACAAGCAGTTTCTTACATGTTTGAAGAAAATGCATCAAAATTTAACAATAAAAAAAAAGATATAAAAAAAAGAAAAAAAAATACATTGCTGTTTGATAAATGATTAAACATATGGGACATGATGTTCCATAAATAATGAAAGAGGTACTGCATAGCATTCCAGTTATAGCAATTTCTATTTTGCTCTTTAGCCTTTGTTTATCTATATTTTTAGTGATTAAGGTGATCAGTGCTTAGAACGCTTATCCATCCATCTTCTATACTGCTTATCCTACAGGGTCACGGGGAACCTGGAGCTTATCCCAAGGAGCAGGGGGCACAAGGCAGGGTACACCCTGAACAGGGTGCCAGTCCATTGCATAGCACAATCACATACACATTCACACACCCATTCATACACTATGGACACTTTGGACATACCAATCAGCCTACCATGCGTGTCTTTGGACTGGGGGAGGAAACCCGAGTATCCAGAGGAAATCGCGGCGCGAATCAAACCCCCAAACCCTGGCGGTGTGACTATTCTATTGTTCTTTATTTCACACATATAATATGTATTAGTAACAAACTGCTAGTCACATGCTTTTCCACATGACGTTTCACGTAATGGAAAATTTCTAAGTAAAAATTTTAAAATGTACACAAAATGCTAGACACTCTATGAAATGGAGTTCAAAGGTCTCGCGATTTGTGGGAAGCACTATTAAAGTCTATTATTGCCAGATCAGCAGTATGGCACTTTATTGTGTGCTTATTCACAGGCCTGCATGTGTGAGCAAGCTGAAAATCACCCTGTGGCTTTGTGCTGAATCATCAGGTGGTTTGACTCCAGGCTTTGGCAATCACATAAAAAGATTGCTATCCTTCAGTCTACGCACAAATATGGCAGCCACACCACATGTGACTTCATGATGCTGTAAAGGAGACAGCTACACACTTGAAGGTAACAGACAGGTGAAGGTGAAAGACACTTCAGAGAAAGTAAAATGGAGTATGTATGTATGCATGGAAAATGTATGTTGAATTCAGAATGCGTTGCTCCCAACCAAATAAAGCTACTATTCATAAAGCTACTTTCTCTAACACCAACACTGTAGTTGCTCAGCAACTTGCTGGACAATTTAAAAAAAAACAAAACAATTTAATACTTAATAAAGTGTACGCTCTGAGAGCATGCCAAGCCTGTATGGGAGGCACAGGATTGTTCGTAGATGGTGGAGTGTGTATCCACCTGTGACTTGTGTCAGATAGCAGTGGAAGTAGGTTTACACTTTCCCTCATGTTGAACTCTAAATATAACCATAGAGGCAGGGGTAAAGGGTAAACATATCCCTCTTGAGTTGCACGAGGGCAACTTGTCATGCAAGATTTTTCAGCACGCTCTGGCTTACGGAGTCTCTTGCAACATCAATGTCATAGAATCATAGAGAGGAAACAAAGAATCGGGTTTCTGATTACACATTTAACAAATAAGATATTGTAGGAACAGGCATCCATGCTATACCCAATGTGTACCATGATCAGTGAGTTTCTAGAAGCAATCTTATCTAGTTTCTCCAGTGTCAACGATAATAATAATGATAAACCAAAATGTTGAAATTGAATGAAATTTTATTTGGGTAGTCCTGTACGCATCATATTATTTTCATTCTTGTTTTCATTTAGCACTAAACAATGAGCTTTAACCTCTTCTCAGTTCAAGCTCTCTCTCTCTCTCTCTCTCTCTCTCTCTCTCTCTCTCTCCTTCTCTGAGCTTGTTGTATCTGGTTCTGCGTCAGGACATGGAGATTGCCCAGCTCAGCTTATTAAACAGTGAAATGGCACTCTCGAGGGCCAGGGTGTGAATGCTTTCCTTGCCTTAGCAAGTCCATCACTCTAGAGTGTCACATGGTGTTTGTAACAGTGAAAAGCCTCTTGTGTTTTGTATGTATGGGCCAAATTCTAACAAATATCTTTTCATCATAAGCTGTAGTATTACCACTGTATTGCTCGATGTGGTATATTTATAGGTAACAATTTCAGGTAACATTTCTATCTTGTTGTGTCATGGAGGCAGAAAAAGTTACAAGAGTTATAATCAGTTGTGTTAAGGCAAGTTTCTTTCTTTCTTTTTTTGTTGTTGCTCCTATCAAGTTTCATTAGTTAAGTTTAACAGCACCACATTCATTCCAATGAGACGTATATAGTGAGTACTACTAAAGTACAAATATCTTGTTGCAAAAATATTTAGGAATAGTAATAAGTAATAATAAAAGAGTTTGACTCGGCACCACCATGTTATCTGGAGTCAGTCCAGTTTGGCAGGCGCCTCTTGGCTGTGTGAGGTGTCAATAATGACTTTCCCATCTGAACCTCTCACTAAATCCAATCTGACCTGAGGGTTATTAAACAAATATATCTGTACAAAAACCTCTCTATCTTATCCATCTATTCTAGGCGCACATTATAACATATATATATATATATATATATATATATATATATATATATATATATATATATATATATATATATATATATAATATTATGTTCATTTTGTGTATTTGTTAGTCAAAGCAGACGCTAAAGGCTGTTTTTATTTATTTTTAATTAATTTACTTAGCTCATTGTTGGCATACTTGCAATAGACATTCATTTCAATAATTTGCCCTGTGTAGACACATTTACCATCAGTGAGAGTTTTTAAAAACCGTTCTCGAGTTAACAGTAACACAGTGCTACAGAATCTCAAAGCTTCAGTTTGGACATTTATACAAGATTTAAAGTACTACGAAACGCAAATACAAGGGTGATATACACTCACTCACGTTGAGTAACCACTTTATCCTGTTCAGGGTCATGGAGCCTGACACACGCGGAGGAAACTCACTGGGACGAGGGGAGAACATGCACAGAAACGCCGCACAGATAGCAACCAGATCTCAAGATCGAACCTAGGACCCTTGACATTACAAGCTAATTATAAATTTCACGATTATAATCATGCACATACATTTTTGGATAATGATTATTATGTACAGTACCATTTATACAGGGTCTCCTGTAGAGTCTCTATATACTTAGTTTATATTATATATGTACATTTTTTTCAGATAGCCTTTAAGAACGCATTTGACAAAAGAAGAACGTATTGAAATTATTCTCACGGCTGGATTGGAAGGTTGCGATGGACTTTAACAAGAAACATGGCGAGCACATCACACACAACACTGTCGCCAAATTTATTAACAAATTCAAAAAGACTGGGAGTGTTGAGGACCAACCGAGAAGAGGTGGACGTCTATGAACATCCACTGAGGAAGGCACAACCGATGTGGTGCTGGCATTTTGGGACACCCTGTAAAGTTGTTAATTCATAAAAGTTTTCATTATTTAATTCCAACATTAGTGTTTTGTATTATTTGTAGTTGGAACATTGTAATTTAACAGGAACCTCGAAATAGGTTTTTGATTATGAGTAGCCAGTACATTTTGACAGACCAGCATTGAAGAAAATAATTGGCACTTCCTTTATAAAGCGGTTGATCTATTTCTAAACTTCAGGATTTGGAGAGCCCAGTTCAGATCTCTTACTGGCCTATAATGAAGGTGAACTGGGCCAAAATTTAGGTCATTCTTTGGCCTACTACACATCGTTATTTTCAGTTTTGGGAAGTAACGCATTACTGGATATTGTAATCTCATTACTAAAAACAGGTAATTATAATTAGAATAGGATACACCTGATAGGGTGCAACATACTTATATAGATAAAATTTACATAGATTAATTTATAGACACCATGAACTGATTTGTAATTTATTTAATGTGCCAATAAACTGTATAATATCTGACACTACAGGCAAGTTCTTCAGTCATTAGTTACATGAGGTTTCTTGCAGCAGATCTAGTTAGCGTGTATAATTGTTAATAGTAAATGGCAGTGTGTAATACCTGGATAAGTCTTTGTGTGCACATATCCAGATCTTCCATAAAAGGTAGTAATACAGTAACTACTGTCATCATACAGCAATCATCCCCTAAAAAGTTTTCATTGAGTTGGCACAGATTTCAAATGAACATGATCCTTGGCAGTTATCCAGGGTTCACAGAACCACAGTTACATAAGTAACTAGTGTTGTATTTAACTCCTCCTAATTAGGAGGCTGTAAAACATATACCAACATGCAGAACAGGAGTCACTATAGGACGTCCCCCAACAGATGAGTAAGGACTCGTCCATATTTTCAAATTAAAATTCAAGAAAGTCTTATAATTCAAACAGAAATCACGGCATCAGTATGTGGCTGCTTGCAAGTTGATGTACGGCATCCTCGAGATGCGCTCGTTGCTGATTTGCTGCATGTAAATTCAACGGACAGTTTATATGTCTGGATTCAGCTTTGCAAAAACATATCTCAACCTAAGCCAAAACAACATAGGACCATCATTGTCACTGAATTATGGAGTATCCATTTCATTGCTCACACGTTGTTATGCAGCAACACATCGCTATGTAAGTTCTAGGAGGAGACAGACCTTGTAGAGGGGCATGCCACTGTAAGTTTTGGGCACCCAGCTCATCTATATGCCAGGTTTGATGATGTCTGCCACCCTATGTCTTTAGTGTAGATGGAGACTTGCTGCTGATGGAAAGTAAGGATCCTAGGTCTTGGGCAATGAATCAAGTCTGAACACCATTTGCAGAGCAGCTTCTACTCGACGCATACAATGGAAATTTAGTCCAAGGGGCCAGACATCAGACACAGGTGACCTGTTCGGCATTCATTTGAGAGAGCAGATCTGTTCAGAGAAGTATGCACCAGGTTGTTCTGACAACTAGTGACATGAGCATTGGGAACCATGGCTACACACAGGACTGGGGCCTAGTTGCTGAATCCTGTACAGTTTCGGAGCAATCAGCAGTAAAGTACATAACATGTGGTGAAGCCAGTTGTGGGTCAGGGAATCCTGTCCTAGCAGACTGTGTGCCTCTGCCAGAGCGAACCACAAATGGCATAAATATGTTGATATGGCACTGGTGAAAAGGTCCACTGCACCTCAGCAACCCTCTCCCAGATCTTGGCTACCATCTCGGGTCCACCATACTATTGTGGCACCCAGAGAACAAGTCGCTCTCAGTGAGGCCAGTCTTGATTGTAACGTGCCCCAGTGCCAGCCCCTAACCTTCAGGGGCATACTCCGCAACATTATTTAGTGGTGGGTGAGTATTATCTAGGGCATCCTTCATGGAGTAGACAAGGGAGCGGGCCTCTTGTAGGCATTAGGACATGGAGTCAGGGTGTGGTGTCCTAAAGGTGCCATGTGAACAGTCCATTTGGCTATGTTGGTTTTGTGATTTCGAAACCTCTTTAATGGCAGGTCCAAAGAAGGACACAACGATGGAATGCAGATTCCACAGGGCTGACACTGCTCCTGACCACCAACCCGACATCCCCCCGAGGCCCAGCGCATAAACCATGTTAACAGACAGTTGCCCCATATCCTGGCCCAGGCTAAAGGATGCTATGGAGCCCTGTAGTGTTCCATGAAAAATGCTCATTACATGAAAGAAAGCACTATCATCAAAGTAGAAAGAAATGAGAGGAACCTTTGACAGACACAACACCTGTGGTAACAAGCTGCTAAGCGAATAGCTCCATATTGTGTACAGGTAGTCACAACACGTGCACTGGCGAGAAGGAGTAAAGGAGTGATTGCTGTATAGTTGAGGTATATACTGCATCATATGTCACTATGTGAGACTTTGTTGGAAGATCTTGGCATGTATCGCATACACGCAAGGAAAATAGAGGTGAAATAGAATAAAACATATACAGATGTTGGCCACACATTCAGTGTACATTAGCAAAGATTCTTCAACTCTCTGGAACTGTACGGTACTTACATCTGTAAATTTCAAGCTAAGATTCATCAATTAACTTACAGTGAAACATGCAGTTTGCTATATAATCTTTTATATTTTCTCTCTCTGCTCTTATCTTGAAGGATTATATTAGTTCATAATGCATTATATTAGTAATTGCCAATAAAAGTACTTTTTACTTTTGTTTTTGTATATTTCATTCTCCATTGTTAATGCACAAGGCGTTTTGTTTGTGGTTATTTTTAATAATAGAAGAATAAACCGATATAATGTTAAAAGATCTAAATAATTTCATATTTAGTCATTTAATTTGTACTGGGTCAAATACACTCAGTCAGATAGTTAGAAAACAGAGAAGAAGAAGCCTTTATTTGTCACATTACAGTGAAATTTACAATGAAATATACATTAACGTGAATTTTATTTTTCTATACCCCAGTTTGTTAAGAAGCTGGGGTGAGCCATGACACAGCACCCCTGGAGCAGATAAGGTTAAGAACCTTGATCAAGGGTCCAACACTGGCAGCTCGGCAATGCCCAAACCTTCAGATCAGTAACCGGGACCCTTAACTGTTAAGCCGCCACCACCACCACCTTAAAATGCTCAGACAGGGTTTGAACCCATGAGCTTTGGTTTACAAGACCAACACCTTATCACCTGGCTATTTGATATTTATTAAGCAAAATAATTTCTTAGACTTCCTTAGACCACGACTCCCATACTTACATTATTTACCACATTTTGTATAAAGCTCTCTGAAGAATTATTCAGATCTAAACTGTAAGTAAAAGTAAAACCTCATTTTGTCATAGTAGCAATTTAACGGTGGTTATAACAGTACAAACCATTTAATGTAACTTGCTTTTAGTTAAACTTATTCATTTAAATTTATGCACAGAATTAGAAAACTAACGGTGTATATGTCTGTATATTTAGGGTTAAAATATATTAGAGCCCACGGTTCATACACTTTCCTTTGTACAATGGTCTCCACAGATTACATCAGAATGTTTATTTCTAGCTCAAATAATCCAAATGCTCCTTATTAAATTCCAGATTTTATATCACTTGTCCAAACTAACTTTGGAGATCAGTCAGTATCCTTAATTACCTTCACACAAAAAGATTCAGTTTCAGTAGTTGGATCTAATTTTATAGTTCCACATGTATTTTTCAGCAATAAAGGTTTAAAGAAATGTGCCTGTCTACTTAATAAACACTCAGGACTGTATTTTATCATTGCAACGGGAAATAATGAGGAGACTTTATTTCAAGTTTGTCAGCTGAAAATAGTTGGCGCAGACCCAGTCAGCCAAATGAGTTCCTGGGCTGAGTAGCTGTTATATAATAAATATAACGAATACCAGTCAGCTGAGTCAAAAATATCAGTACTATCATATAAATGTGTGAAAGGTAACTGGAAAATTCTCACAGTGTGGCAAGTTAAAACAAAACTCTCCCATCCAAATGTCAAGTAAGATTCTTGGAATCGCATCATGTTTACAACTAGGACACAACCTCACAAATGTGCCTGAAAGTGGCAGTAAAGTCTATCTGGTGGATCAAACATCACAAGGTTAATAAAAACTTGTTTACTTGATTAGAAGTGGTTTAAAAGCAATGCACCTTGTTAGTTACCTGCTTAAGGTCTGATTTTCCCCCAAAAACTGTTTTTCCCCTAAAAACATTTCCACTGTCATGGTGCTAGTTAATACTACAAGCATTAAAACTCCTGGCAAAACAGGATATTCCCATGTCATGTAATAGCTATCATGTTAGTTTGCTTATTTATTGTAAAAGACTGTAAATTGTCTAATCATACTGTCCTCTTGTCAGTTATAGCTGTGGGCAATAGCACATAATTACGCATGACAAGTGTAAATGACCTGGGCATTCTGTCAAGTCTCTCTCCATTTTGCATGGAGCTGTGAATTTCCTGTGCCTGGAATACCTTAATCTATTCCCTCCATGCACACTGGCCTTAGTTAAAAAGCCATCTGTATATCCTTTGGTGCAAACTGTAGAGACATAAAAGTAAGGATGATGTACTTAGAGATGCGGATAGATGAAAGCATTACAATTTAGCCAACTTAGCAGATGGAGCTCCCAGAAGGCATTACAGTTAAAACCACACAGTGATACACCCAAGCTGTAAGCAACTAACCTGGGGACTCAACCCACCACAACAAAAACAATGTTTGATGAGAAAAAAATAGGGAGGTTTTGTGTGAACACAAAATGCCCTTTCTATCTGTAGCCTTATTAATGTTCGATTAGTAAAGTTAAAAACAATAATAATAAATTAGGCTTGCTCCATATCACATGCTTAATTCCACCTTAAATGTCCTGCATTATTTCTCTTCTGAAAGTCACACAGATAAATCCTTGTTTGAAAATATTTATATAATTTTAGTAACATGGTCTAACAATTGCATGTTAATAATTAATTTCCTCATTTGTAAGTCGCTTTGGATAAAAGCGTCTGCTAAATGAATAAATGTATAATGTACATGTAATAAATATCCAAGGATGTAATGATACACACAATTTAAGTTCGATACAATACTATAGTCATTTTAACAAATGGCCTGAGACTCAGCTACCAACTGACTGACCAATAGTCAGTCCATGTAGGATTTACCTGAGTTTTTGCGATCGCAAAATCCTAGAGGTACTGAATAGTATGACTCTACCTCACTCAACAAGTGCAATATTATTATGTGCAATAACTGCATATAGATTTATTCACGTAATACTTATACAATGTTAATAAATTATACCACTGTCGAATGTAGAATTGCCTTTTTTTAGCTGTACGTATCATCATCTTCCCACTGCTACTACACTTTATATATATTTCCTATTTATCTGACTTGCTTGTTTTATTTACAACCCCAATGAAAAAGTTGGGACAGTATGGAAAATGCTAATAATGTAAAGAGGAATGATTTGTAAATGTACTTTGACTTGCATTTAAATAAAAAAAACGTATTAAGACAAGGTATTTGATATTTTACCTAATCAACTGCATAGTTTTTTTTTAAGGTAAACGTTTATTTTGAAATTATGCATGGAGCACGTTCCAAAACAGTTGGGACAGGGGCAATTTAGGACTAATAGTGATGTGACAGGTTGAAATAAGAAGGTGATGTGAAACAGGTGAGGCAATCATCTAATCATAGTATATAAGGAGCCTCCAGAAAAGGTCTAGTCCTTCAAGAGCAAGAATGGGTCGAGGCTCACCAATCTCCCAACAGATGCATCAGCGAATAATCCAACACTTTGAGAAAAACATTCCCCAAAGACAAATTGGTAGGATTTTGGGCATTTCATCATCTACAGTGCACAATATAATTAAAAGATTCAAGGAACCCGGTCAAATCTCGGTGCATAAAGGGCAAGGCCAAAAACCACTTCTGAATGCGTGTGATCTCCGATCCCTCAGATGTCACTGTCTTAAAAAACTGTCATGAGTCTGTAATGGATATCCTGACATGGGCTCCTGAATAAATTGGTAAACCTTTGTCAATCAACACCATTCGCCGCTGCATCCACAGATGCAAGTTAAGGCTTTACTATCCAAAGCAGAAGCCATACATCAACACTGTCCAGAAGTGCTGCCGACTTCTCTGGGCTCGGTCTCATCTGAGATGGACAGTAGCACAGTGGAAATGTGTTTTGTGGTCCGACGAGTCAACATTTCAAATAGTTTTTGGACAAAACAGCCGTCGTGTCCTCCAGGCCAAAGAGGAAAAGGACCATCCAAGTTGTTAACAGCATCAGGTACAAAAGTCAGTGTCTATTATGGGTAACTTCCACATCTGTGAGGGCAGTATTAATGTAGAAAGATATATACACATTTTGGAGCAACATATGCTGCCATCCAGAGCAGGATAATGCCAAACCACATTCTGCCTGGATTACCAGCACATGGTTGCGTAAGCAGAGAGTGCGGGTGCTAGCATGGCCTGCCTGTAGTCCTGACCTGTCTCTGATTGAAAATGTGTGGCGCATTATGAAGCGCAAAATAAGGCAACGAAGGCCCCTTACAGTTGAGCAGCTGAAGAAATGCAAAATGGATGAATGGGGGAAAATTACGCTTGCTAAACTTAGCCAACTGATGTCTTCACTCAGTGTCCAAACGCTTAATAAGTGTTATTAAAAGAAAAGCTGATGTTACACAGTGGTAAACAATTGACTGTCCCAATTTTTTTGGAGTATGTTGCATTCATCAGATTTGAAATGAGTGTATATTTTCAAAAATAAACTAAATTCACAAATTAAAACATCAAATAATGTGTTAATAATGTATTTTTCAATATAGCACAGGGTTAATTGAATTTTCAAATGACTCTTTTTGTTTGTTTTTTCCCATACCATCCCAACTTTTTCAGAATTGGGGTTGTATAAATATTTATTTATTTTGTTTGATTCTGGGTAATCCTATGGTATTATCGTCTGCGTTAATTGTCCGTATTTACTGTTGTCTTTCAGTCATTGTCACTGTCTATTATAGGTTGCATGGTAGTCTACTGAAAGAACTGTTTCGTTTTTATCCATTGCCATGTGGTATACTAAACATGACAATAAAGCTGACTTTGACATTGATACGGTGGTGTGTCGATATACCTTTTTATTAATAGCACAAATAAGCATTGTCTGAATATGCACCTTAGGTTTACCTTTTCAGTAGGTTAAAACATTTGATATTATAAAAGTATACCAGTTGAAACTTAATAATAATAGTGTTTGTGTGTTCCATTCAGACTCAAAACACCAAAACAGCAACCAAAAGCTGTGCATTAGAATGTAAAGAAATGAAACATGTCTAATTAAACATTAGCTCTCTGATAGGGTCATGATAGGTTATGCACACTTGTGACAAGTCTCAGCGAATTTTTCACTTCAACTACATCTCAAAAACTGCACAAAAAGACCTGAAACTAGCCCAAAAAATCAGGACTAGGAAAAGAGTCACATTTGTTACAACCCTTTTATTTACAAAACCCAACAATGTTACAGTTGGTTGAGGTTATGTTAAAGAGTGATTTTTAACGTTTCTTACTTTCTTTATATGAAATCCAAGGAAATTGTTCTGTCACGATCCCTGCCAATTTCTCTTGGATTTCAGAGGCATTTCAAAACCAATTTTAGGAGATCCAATTACTGGGACAACTACTACATTTCTTTTCTTATCAGCAAGTGAAATTACACTGTTGATAACATTTTCAGGCTAAGCAAAGGACCCTAAACTTAGGTATAGTCTAGATGATAGCTTGAAGGATATTCAATCTGTGCCCTAAGTCATCTCTGAACTATCACCAAGGGGCTCAATCATTGTTGCCTTGAATGCCATACATCATAACCCAAGCATACCAAACATATATAGCCTGTAATGGTTACCAGTGATTCTTCCAGTAAGCCTGAAGCACTATCGTAGCAATAAAGTCATCTCCAGGTCATCTATACTGGATCTGGAGTTTAACAGAATGTGGTCTGCTATAAATTTGACATTTTAATTTAACTTAAAAAAATTACCACAATGCCTCACCTTTTCACTTTAGAGCTAGCTTCAACCAGAAACCAACACATTAAAGTAGGCTGGAGATTAGTGCAAGAGCAATAAGGATTTTTAGGGGCATTATGATGGTGAAACTGAAACACAAGTGCCCCCAAAAGCCCCTCATTCTCCCTGCGGCATTACATTTACACCAATGCTGTTACCAATGTCGTTACAGCTATACTGTATAGTGGCCTTCTATGGCTTATTTGGCTCATGTTTTTATTGTCGTTGCAATCGAGAATGATGATTTCGATGATTTAGGAGCAAGTTCTGAAAAATTTGGCTATATCACAAGAAAAAATGTAATGCTGAAGCTTGTGGCTATATGCTTGGATTGTATTCTGCTTTGTTTGTCAATTAAATGTGACTAAACGTATCTACCTGTGGAGTGATTTCAGGAAAATTGGGATACTTAAATTTAGCAGCATTTATTTTCTTGCCTTAAAAATAAAAGTCAAAACCTATGTTATGAAGCTTTTTCAGTGGAAGTGCCTGATAAAAATAAATAAAACACTTTTTTTTCCTCTTAATTCATGTAACATAATATAAGGGGGTGTGGTCAACATTAAAATGACATACGCTTTGTCTAGTGTACTTAATAAGGTAATAAAATAATCTTGAATAATTTATTCCACATATTTATGATGCATATATACACAAGATCAACTATTGTGTATTACAAAACATACATGATGTCAGTTCAAATCATGTACCGACTTACAAAACTTAAAATTCAATAAGTGGAGAGAGATAAACTGAAAGGATATAATCCTTTGCATGAAGTGACGCATGGCACACCCTACAATTATGTAGACTGATATACTGATAGGTTTCTCATGCATTAAATTGTGTTTTTATGAAGCATATTAAGAATCAGGAGAATAAGATAGACTGGGAAATACAAAATATTACTTAGGCCTTATATTTAGTATGCATATATTTTTACTTACTGAACTGTATTCATATAATTTTAGAGACTGACGCTGATATTTATTTTTTAATCATGGGTTATGCTTCTACTGCAAGAAATTACTTATTAACTGTTGCTTTATAGTGTTTTTTTTTTTTTTTTTTTTTTGTCCTACTGTGATAATAACTTAATTTTTTCACAATCAATTTTAGAAAACATTGGTTATAAATTTGGAAAATATTAATATAAGATTTTACTAAAATCTGTTATTGTTGTTCTTACATTAAGAAATGACATCTTAATACGTACTCAATTGTACTCAGTCTATTATGTTCAAAGAACATGCAAATATGTTGATTATGGATACATTTGTATAAGATAACTTTACAAGTTTTATTAATGAAATGTGATTTAATAATACACTAATAAAAAGCTACAAATAAAGAATGTAATGCAATGAAAAGCCTACACGAATAAAAACGTGTCCCAAATTCCCAAATATGTCATTAAAAATGGTTCAGTCAGCCTTGACAAAACAATAAGCCATGCTTCTTCTGAATATTATATAAACTTTTTCCCCTCCATAGTCAACACTTTGAGAATGTCAGAAATACATCATGTGTTGGCGTATTTGTTTTGCTAAAGGCAAGAAAGCTTTGACAAGTTGGGAAAAAAGTGTCCCAAATTCATATATCTGAATTCATTTTTAATCTAATGACATGCAAGTCAAAAATGGAATATCACAGCAAGTTGATGTAGCTTAACGTCACAACCTTCACTTCAATATCAGCTTGCTGAACAAACGACATATTCGCTATGAAACAAGGCAGAACCATGATTCCATGGTGAAGGTAATTACCAATTATGAACTAGTTGAAGAAGTTCTAAACAGTAAAATTCACTGACTTCTCTTTTAAAGCAATGGCAACACCTTTTCTTCTGCATATTTTATCCCATGCAATTCAATTCAATTCAATTTTATTTGTATAGCGCTTTTAACGATGGTCATTGTCTCAAAGCAGCTTTATAGAAACATATAAACACAGGATACAGATTTTAAGTGTGTGAATTTATCCCTATTGAGCAAGCCACTGGCGACGGTGGGGAGGAAAAACTCCCTAAGATGCACCAGACGGATGGGTGAGCACCAGAAGCGGGACTTTGCGGGCCAGTTGGATTGAAACTGAAACACATCTCGCCCCCAAAACCCCGCCACTGGCATCACATAAAAAATGACTGCAATAAACAACAATCAAAGTAATGTTAAGTACTCGTTACTAATAATCAAGCCTACTTCACTTACAGCCTGAGAGCTTACTCAATTATCTAGCATTAAAGACCTTCAAGACCTATCTTACTGTCAGACAGGACACTTATTTACTATAGGGAAACCTGTAACCAAAGCTGTAACAAGTTAGATATTCAGGTATACACTTATCTAGTCAGTTGAATGTTGTGTATGTACAGAGAAAAGAATGCAATAGAGTTCAGGTGGAGAGTCCCTCAGAGTGTGAGTGTGTGTGTGTGTGTGTGTGTGTATGTGTGTGTGTCTCTCAGACACAATCTGTCTGTCTCTGTCTGGAAAGCGACAGTCCCGAAATGTCACTTTACATGACAATGCATGCACAAACAAAAATTCAAGCAGTACAGTATTACATGCATTCATTCGTTGTTGGTGTTGTTGCTGTATTTTGTGCTATCTTTTTCTTACAGCGACGCGAGTTCTGTTCACATCTGTCTAAATGCGTAACGCCAACACCAACAAGACGCCCTGAGAGCATGCATTTTTGCGTTTTGAACAGCAGTAGATCACCGTTCCCCAGAACTTACCGTATTGATCAGGAGAGAATTGCGCGCGCATGTACAGTATGTGCGTGTGCATGTGCGTATGTGTGCGTGTGTGTGTGTGGACTGGCGATAATCAAGACGTGCTTTTCTTCATCCAGAGAGCTGAACCGTCGCGCGCTCGGAGCAGAGGAGATGAGTCCCTGTGAGTCACTTCTCCCCCCGGCAGCTCCCTTCGTGCTCGCGCCACGAGGTGAAAATTAGGCCGTGCAAAAAAAAAAATAAAAAAGAAAAAAAAAAAATAGGAGGGGGAACACACAAACACACACACATACACACCAATTGTATGCTATTTTTTTGTTCCAGACTCGAATGATTGCTATTAAGGAAGACGCGAGATGAAGAGCAGGACGTGGGCTCGCGCCTCCTCTCTTGCTTTAAAAGGGGAGTCGCAGTTAAAAGAAGTAAACGAGGCCCTGACCATTTATACTTTTTCCTAGAAATCATCTCCAAATATAGAAACTCTCCAGGCATGTAATAGAAGCATTTCATCCTTCGTGAATGCATCAGTGAATATTTGTGCATCACCCCCCCCCCGCCTTTTTAAGTCCACTACTAACCTACCTTTATAGCTATGTTATACTGGGCATATGGGGCTGAGTAAGGCTTGTAATATTGTACATATAGGACCTGCTGCTGCCCCCTGTCGGCATGTCATTGGTATTACATGTCGGTGGGTGTATTTCAAAGAAAATATCAAGAATCATTACTTCATTAATAAGGCTAAATTACTTAATAGTTAAAGCTACATTAATTAATTGATAAAGCTACATTAATTCATTGATAACGCTACATTACTTCATTGATAAAGCTACATTAATTCATTGATAAAGCTACATTACTTAATTAATAAAGCTACAATTAATAAAGCTATTAATAATTAATCAAGCTATATGCTGCTAACTATGTATAAATATGTAATGGTAAAAGAATATTCGCCTTTTGTCATGCAAGCTTGTGCTTTTTTCTTTCTTTTTTCTTCTTCTTCTTTTTTTTTTTTTTTTTTACAAAGAGACAAGCAATCTTTATCATTCAAATAATATCCTATACTTTAGTTAAGAAACTAAACTAGAACAGCCTGTTACCGGCTAAAGTAAATATATGAGATTTATGAGTAACTATGTATTGGAGATAAAATACATGGAATGACACATACAGTCATGGCCAAAAGTATTGGCAGTGACATAAATTTTGTGTTTTGCAAAGTTTGCTGCTTCAGTATTTGTAGATCTTTTTTTTTTTTACATGTTTCTATGGTATACTGTAAAACAATGATCAGCATTTCATAAGTTTCAAAGGCTTTTATTGGCAAAAAAAAACAACCTTCAATATATGCAAAGAGTTAATATTTACAGTATAGACCCTTGTTCTTTGTAATCTCTGCAATCCGCTCTTGCATGCTGGATATCAGCTTCTGGGCCAAATCCTGACTGATGGTGATCCGTTCTTGCCTTATTACTGCTCAGAGTTGATCGCAATTTGTGGGCTACAGCTTGTCCACTCTCCAGTTGAGGACTGACCACAGATTCTCTGTGGGATTAAGATCCAGGGAGTTGACTGGCCACGGATCCAAAATTTCAATGTAATGATCTCCGAGCCACTTCATTATAACTCTTGCCTTGTGACATGATGCTCCATCATGCTGGAAATGCACAGATCGCCACCAAATTGCTCCGGGATAGTTGGGAGAAGTTGTTTTTGCAGGACATTTTGATACCATTCTTTGTTCCTGGCAGTATTTTTGGGCAGAATTGTGAGAGAGCCCACTCCCTTGGATGAAAAGCAACCCCACACATGGATGGTCTCAGGATGCTTCACTGTTGGCACAACACAGGACTCATGGTAGCGTTCACCTTTTCTGAACCGGACAATCAATTTTCCAGATGTCCCAAACACTCGGAAGGGGCTTCATCAGAGAAAATAACTTTGCACCAGTCTTCTGCTGTCCAATCTTTGTACATTCTGCAGAATGTCAGTGTGTCCTTGATGTTTTTCTTGGAGAGAAGAGGCTTCTTTGCTGCTTTTTGACACCAGGTTGTTGACCAAAAGTCTTCACCTCACTGTGCATGCAGATGCACTCACACCCCCTGCTGACAGTATTGAGCAAACTCTGCACTGGTGGTGACACGATTCCGTAGCTGACTCCTCAGGAGGAGATGGTCCTGGCACGTGCTGGACACTTTGGGACGTCCTGAAGTCTTCTTCACTGCAGTTGAACCTCTCTCTTTGAAGTTCTTGATGATCCGGTAAATGGGTCTTTCAGGTGCAATATTCCTTGCAGCAATTTCCTTTCATGTGAGGCTATTTTGATGCAAAGCAATGATGGCTGCATTTCTTTCTTTGACGGTAACCATTGCTAACACAATTTGTTCATTAAGTTAATTATAAATGTTACCTATAACCTGCTAGTGGATTCATTATTGTAGCTAATTATTTATGTGGTTATACACAAGTTTTAACTTAAATGATAATTTAACATAAATATTAATTTACTGTAATTAAATTAGTGTTATATCGGACACACTACTTTCTAGATGTCGGTATCGGTCATAATAAAATACATATCAGTAGGCCTCTATCAACACAGTTCCTTATTTTGTTGTGGTGTCTATAAATATGTTTAGGAGAAGTTTTGGTAGAGAGGAAAAGGCACGGACGGGGTTCGAACCCGCGATCTTCGGTTTACGAGACCGACGCCTTACCACTTGGCCACCGCGCCTGCGCCATCTTGTGGTCTCTGTATAATATGTTTACTAACTTGAACCACAACCATGTAAGTAATTAAGCTAAAGGTAAGGACTTTAGCTTTGTTATTATATAGCCACACACTGGCTTAACAATGTATAGTATTTAAAATGTACTTTCATTACTTTCCTGATTTATGTACTCCCCAGATAACAAATAGCTCTTGTCTTTGGGGGGCAAATCACTTACTGGATCTTTTCTTGACACCCACAAGGGGACGCTGTGTAGTCGTAATATTTCTGAATTATTTTATATAATTCATATAATAGCTCACAGGTTTTTCTGTTTATAATGGGAATTGTATTGGTTTTAATGGAAACTCTAATTGCTAAGTGATTAGTTTACAATTAATACCAGGTCATTTAAATGTGGAAACGCTAGTTTAATATATATTTAAGGTTTCAGCCTA
This sequence comes from Ictalurus punctatus, assembly GCF_001660625.3. NCBI lineage: Eukaryota > Metazoa > Chordata > Actinopteri > Siluriformes > Ictaluridae > Ictalurus > Ictalurus punctatus. Next base: position 8,084,311 of record NC_030439.2, on the reverse strand, counting down.
TGCTTATTTCAATATTTGGTTACTTGCCATGTTAGTAGTGTTTTAAAATAATGGTATAACCTATGTCTACAGGGTATAAACATGAAAAATCATGCTTTATTTTATTTATTTATTTTTACATGAGGTAGGGTGAGTTCAGATACATTGAGGAAGTTTTTTGACATTAAAAAAAAAAGTTTCTGAATTTTAATTATCTGGTGTTAGAGTCTCACATCGCTAAGGCCACCCCACGCTTGTCCACACCTGCCCAAATCCAATAGGTAACCCCCACTGCCCACCCCATTTAAAATGCCTCTGGCAATCACTGGGAAGATTGCGATACTCTATATTGTCTACTACATAGGATCCCACTACTGGTCCAGGAGTACTCTCTATCACGCACATTTTAGTGTTTTCACTACACTCAGCACTAACAGGCTGACTTCAAGGCCTGTTAATTGGCTGATTATTTGAATCAGTAGTCTTGGATGTATGGAAAACACTACAAAATATAGGACACTGGGTACACTGGGTACTCCAGGACCAGCAATAGGATCCTATGTAGTAGATAATATACAGAGATCTTCCAAGTGATTGCCTGCTGAGAGGCCTTTTGACTGGGGTGGGCAAGGGGCAGGGCATGGAACTAGTGTGGGGTGGCCATAACACAGTGATACATTAAAACTAAATCATTAAATGTTTAAATGCTATAGTTTGATGCATTTCATGTTTCAGCCTGATACAGTTCTGAAATTCTCAAGGTGTTGACTATCTAAACGGGAAGGTAAATGCATAGCCTGTTTGTTCAGGCCCCCTAGTAGTGTAGATGCCTTTGTCCACCCTTTGACAATTGTGTAAAAATAGCTTTCATATAAAGAAAATATCGACAATATCAACAAAAGCTGCATGACATCTTTCAAAGTAATAAATGGTCTATCTGCATGTCAGCTTTTCCCGTCTCTTTGTTGTGGAGCACTCAATAACTGCAGAGATGTGAGGCCTTGGGATTTGTTTACAGCCTGCCAGAACTCTCGACATAATGTGGCCAAGTATTTCAGACATCACAAACCAAATACTTTTACTATCAAAGAATCGTGTTCCAACAAGGCAACAATAAAATACAGCTGACAGGTAAAAACAACAGTTTTATAGTTTATTTAGTTTATTAGGGGAATTGAAATGTTTTAAAACCATGTTCTATTTTGGTACATGTCTGTCCTTTCATTTAAGTGAGCAGTCTTTAGTGTGCATTTTGGGACAGTAAAACTTGCATTAAATTATCTATCTGTCTATCTGTCTGTTTGTCTGTCTGTCTGCCTATCTATCTATCTATCTATCTATCTTTCTATCTATCTATCTGTCTATCTGTCTCTCTGTCAGTATGTCTATCTATCTGTCTCACTGTCTGTCTGTATGTCTATGTATCTGTCTGTCTGTCTGTCTGTCTATTTATCTGTCTGTCTGTCTAATACTTGTCTAATGTAATTATCTTATCTATCTTATATTTCCTAATGTTCCTCCTCACATCTTTAACAAGAGATATGTTTATGTCTTCTTTTCATTCAGATTGATTTTTATGTCATTTTCACTGTTCTATTACAGTTTTTCTCAGTTGCTTTGGTGCATTTCTCAGATCAGAACTGACATTTTCAAAATTATTTGTTCAAACTCCACATAATCCAGACACTTGTGCACATCATAAAAGCGATTTCTCATTCTTTTAAACAAATTGCAAATGCTTTGGTACATTCAATTACAGGGTACATGCAATTGATTATGTACAAGTTTCTGCTCTTTCCTACAATATCAAGTGCTCATGTCATGTTGATCAAAATATATTATACTGGTTCTCTGTTGAATAGTCTTACCCCAAAAACATCTAGGCTTTAGTTCATTGAATAAGTCATAAAATGCAAAACGGTTGAACCAGTTGTCATAATTTGTCAACAAATTAAATAGCTCAGAGGTGCATGTCATGAACCTTCAGTTGGCAAGTGTATATAGACAGAGCACAACACAACACAGTGTTACAATTTTTGACAATCGAAGAACAACAAGGAAAGGAACAGGGTCAATAACCACTAAGAAGCAGAAGGAATAGAAGAAGAAGAAGGGTAAATGGACTGCACTTATATAGCACTTTTATCCAAAGTGCTTTACACTGTGTCTCATTCACCCACACACCAATCGTAACAGAGCTGCCATGCAAGGTGTTAACTTGCCATTGGGAGCAACATGGGGTTCAGTGTCTTGCTCAAAGACACTTTGTCACGTGGAGTCATGTGGACCGGGAACCGAACCGCCAACTCTATGATTAGTTGACAACCCGCGCTACCACCTGAGCCACAGCGAAGAAGGAGGAGGAGGAGGAGGCGGCGGCTGGTGGAAGGGTGGGGAGGCAAAACAGCGGAAGAGGTAGAAGAGGCCAAGGACATAGGCATAACAAAATAAGAGCCACTTTTGTGGACCATGTTCTTACAGGTTATTTTAATTGGTTTAATGCAATTTACACAAGCAAGTGGTCAATTTTCAAAACTCTTAATACTAATCTCATAACAGATTATTAAAAATGCACTTTTTCAAACATTTCAGTATATTTTCAGTTATGTTAGTACAAAACACAAAATCACAAAGTACATTACATTACATTTATTCATTTAGCAGACACTTTTATCCAAAGCGACTTACAGATGAGAAAATACAAGCAAAGCGATATATCAAGCAGAGAACAATACAAGTAGTGCTACCGTACAAGATCCATTAATTTAGTTCCAGAAGAAGCAAAGTGCGCAGAGTAGAGGTGTAAGTGCAATTTTTTATTTTATTTATTTATTTATTTATTTATTATTTTTTTAATGAGTTGGTTAGGTGTTTGTGGAAGAGGTGGGTCTTTAGCTGTTTTTTGAAGATGGTGAGAGATTCTGTGCTCCGGATTGAGGTTGGAAGTTCATTCCACCACTGAGGAACAGTTAGTTTGAAGGTGCTGGAAATGGACCTTGTACCACACTGTGTAGGAACTACTAAGTGTCGGTTGCTAATCGAGCGCAGATTGCGTGAGGTTACGTAAGCCTTCAAGAGAGAGTTGAGGTAGGAGGGTGCTGATCCAGACAAGGTCTTGTAGGTGAGCATCAAGGTCTTGAATTTGATGCGGGCGGCTACAGGAAGCCAGTGGAGGGAGATGAAGAGGAGTGTGACGTGTTCTCTTGGGCTGGTTGAAGACGAGGCATGCTGCAGCATTCTGAATCATCTGAAGGGGTTTGATGGAGCTGGCTGGGAGGCCCGAAAGTAGTGAGTTGCAGTAGTCCAGTTTTGAGATAACAAGAGCCTGGATTAGTATCTGTGTAGCCTGTTCGGTGAGGTAGGGTCTGATTTTCTTGATGTTGTACAGGATGAACCTACAGGACCGTGCAGTTGTTGAAATGTGGTCTGTACTGTTATCAAGAATCACCCCAAGGTTCCTGGCCATCCTGGTTGGCTTGAGTGTGGTTGAGCTGAGCTGTACAATGAAGTTGTGGTTGATTGAGGGACCGGCTGGGATGGTTCAGATTTTTCCAGGTTGAGCTTAAGATGGTGTTCCCTCAACCAGACTGAGATGTCTGACAGGCAAGCGGAGATGCATGCAGAGACGGATGGATCGTCAGGCTGGAAGGGCAAATAGAGCTGGGTGTCATCAGCATAGCAATGATATGAGAAGCCATGCGACTCAATCACCTGCCCTAGAGATGTAGTGTAGATAGAAAAGAGGACTGGACCCAGAACTGACCCCTGTGGAACACCAGTTGTGAGTTGCTGAGTTTCAGAAATACCTCCCCTCCATGATACCTTGAAGGATCTGTCAGAGAGATAGGATTCCACCCAGTGCAGAACTGTTCCAGTGATGCCCAGGCTGGAGAGAGTTGACAGGAGGATCTGATGGTTCACAGTGTCGAAAGCAGCAGAGAGGTAGAAGTATTCTTTTCACTACAAATAATAAGTGTTTCCTCTATACAGGGCTCTACAGTAACAATTTTTTTAGGAACACTTGTGCTCCTAATTACAAAAATTTAGGAACACAGTCAAAAATTTAGGAGCATGGTTGAAATTCAGTTGTTGTTTTTTTTTTTTTTTAGAGATGGTAACGTTAATGTGCTACAATATAACACAAGTAGGCATGAGAAAACTTGAGCTTGTCAATTATGACAGAATTTAGGAACATAGTATGAGCCATGACCAATTAATTTACCTTCTGCTAAACTAAATTTAATATTTTCAGTTAATTTTACAGACTGTATGCAAAACAACAACCGTTAACCTGTTCCAGCTTGTAAACAAATACAATAAACCTCAATGCTCAGTATTTGAAGTCTGCTCTTCTTAAATATATTTAAAGCTACACTATTATCAATTTTATAAGCGATTTGCTCTGCGTACAATGTGTATATATCTGAATAATCTCACATAGGATATGACTGGGTGAGTTCATTTATCCACCAGATGCAACGTGCTTTAGTTTAATGGTGTTCATTACTGATACTCTGCTTTTCACAGCTGATTTTTACAGCTGATACCGATTTCTTGTCATATTGAGCGACCGAAACCGATCCAGATACCAATCATTTTTTGTTTAAGCTTTAATCAGTAGGTCTGTCAGTTAAATTAAGCTCTCTGCTCATGGTCACTGTTAATTGAATTTTTAAAAAAAATAGCAATGAGAAATACTGTTGGTTAATTGATAAATAAACAGCATAAAATATTTATTTTTTTTAAATATCTTAGAGGAATATCTTCTATAAAGAGGCCTAATTAAAAGTAGACTAACACAAACATGATCCATATTAGGAAAAAGGCTAATAGCCTTCTAAGGAAATAGCTTACTAAGCTTAATGTCCAATTGATATTAAATGCAACCCATAGTAATTAAAGCATTATTTCATTTCTCATTTTATTTATATTTTACGAATTTATTATAATATCTTTCTTATATTAAATGATTTATTTATAAATAAGCACATTTTCTCTCTTTACATTTTACTAGTTTTTTTGTTTATCAGTTTTAGATTGGTTCCCCAGTACAGTGTTGCCATGTCTGCTGATAATATTGAGTTATTTGGGGGATTAAATCAAAACATGAAAATTGGAGTTGATTTTTCTAGTGATATCTGGCAACTGTGAGTTTAAACAAAGTGAATGTGCTGTCTATTAGAGTTGGTGAAGGGAGAGAGACAGCATACTGTATGTTTACAGTGTGAGGAATTATTTAATAAAGAAGTCTGAATTACACCCACCTTGTAGCGTTAACATTATTATTAATTTACTGGCACCCAATGCTGCTGTGTCACAGTTGCAGGTTCAGGTCATTTTGCGGGATCAATAAAAGATGGCGATTTGTGATATCGGCAAGTTGAGAGAAGCAAATGATGGACAGTGTTACTCGTCATCATAATGGCTTCTTTGCAGTATTTGCACACTTGTTCGGTTGACTGAGGTGGAGATGCATTTTGGAGTTGTAGTTTTTATTCTGATTGTATTATTCAACTTCGAACAGGTCACTCACACCGGTGCAACTATATATTTTTTCACAGTCAAATGGTCGCACTGTAGAGGCCTGCTATATAAATGTTTCATTCACAGTAACTGTTTTTCATAATACTATTACTATCAAACAGTTAACTTGCATTTCTTCTCATTCAGTTGAATACATTTGTCTATAATTTAATCCAACTGAACTTAATGGTTAATCAGTTAATTATTTGGTATGTCTATAGATTTTCAACTGGTCTGATCATTGTGTGTTGGTGTGTTGGTAAGGTACAAACTACAAACTGCTTTAAGAGCTTTCAATCAGGATAGACCAATCATAAATCCCAATTATTACTAATTTCTTTCACCTGGTGATCACAATTTAATACCATATAAGTAGAACTGTGTGTGAGACATGGGCCTCGACAAAGAAGTAGACACGGGCCCTGACAAAGAGGTGGGCATGGGCCCCGACAAAGAGGTGGGCATGGGCCCCGACAAAGAGGTGGACATGGCCCTAGACAAAGAGGTGGGCATGGGCCTAGACAGAGATGGTCATCAGAGGAATATAAGCTGAAGGCATTGTACTGTCATCTCAAATGAAGTCCGGGCCATGTGAAAATTTATGGCCAAATGTTGAGGACAGGCTTGATGTTAATTAATTTGAGATGATCTCCATTTAGAAAAAATTGTTTACATTTATTTTCTTTCACAATGCAACCACAGTATTGTTGAGAAAATACTGTAAAATTAAATATTTTTCCTGCATAACTGACTTTTGATTTTCTTTTATCAATATGTATTTACTTGTTGTATAAATGTTTTTATTATGGCTTTTGTCAGTTTGGTTGGATAATATAAGTGTAACATCTATCGTGATGACTATGTGCACTGCATTACAGTACAGTAACATTCATTCAGAACCAAGGGTGATTTGAAATGTGTATCTTGCATTGTTTACTGTTGAATTAACTGACTGTTAAAAATATTTAATTTAAAGATCATCCTGTTGTGTTTTGGTGATTACAATAAATGTTCTCAATAATGTTAATGTTACAATAATCTTGTGTTTTGAAACAATGACTTTGAGGGGAAAAATGTGTATAACTGTAATGAAAACATGAGATCAGGTTTTGAAAGAATAACTATCTGTGTTACAAGTGTGATCAATTTGGAGTTTTATACTAAGAGTTTTGAAAAATTACTACTTACGTGTGAAAATAGTACTAAAGCAAAAAAACAACAAAAAAAAAACAACAACTGTAATAATGTCCTTAAAATGGCCAAGGCTGGTCGAAGGGTGTGGCCAAATGTTGGGAAAACATCCGTGTTCTCAAACATTCTAACATTTCGTAGACAGAACAGGTATGTAATCCAACAATGTGCACTGTACTATAACACTGTATACTTACTGTAATGCTTCATATCACAGAAGTCCACTTGCATTTTACAGTATACAGTAAATATACTTTATACAGATACATATTGTAACACAAACACACACACAAATGGAACTATGGAATTATGTTATGATAGAAAAGCCAAAACAATTTAAAAAATTTAATATTTTAGTATGTTCAAAGTAAATCCCTTTTGGCCTACAACTTCCAGAAATGTATTCTTGACATTTTCTCAACCGATTTCTTGAGGAATCCACCTGAGATGTTTTCTAAACTGTATTAAAGGAGTTCCCACCTACGCTGGACACTTATTGGCTGCTTTTCAGAATATTTTGCTCCAAAATTTTTGTAAATAAAATGTTAGTTTTCTAATGAACGAAATGAATACATTGGCTCAATTATATTTTTGTCTATGACGCCGATTTCAAACATTTAATCATACACCTTCAGATCAAAAGCTTTTTAATTTCATGAGAAACTTTTCAGTTGAGCGTCTCCATACTTTTGACCGGTAGTGTGTGTGTGTGTGTGTGTGTGTGTGTGTATATATTATATATATATATATATATATATATATATATATATATATATATATATATATATATATATATATATATATATATATATTTGCACAGTGTCATATTTTTGGAGATCTCTTGAAAATCATTAAATCTTAAAAATCATTATCAAAACCGTAGCCATAGTTTACATCAGGAATCATACTGATAGAGTACACTGTTAAATTGGCTAAGCATTTTGACGATCTTGTTTGTGAACAATGACAGAAGGACTGGTCATTCTGATGGCACTGATATGTTCATTTGCATAAATACTTCTGAGAGATGAACTAAAGATTTTGAGCAAGTTACAGGCTTTTGCAGGTAATGTTGTTGTTACACGTTGTTACACGTTGTGTGGTGCTGTTTGTACGAATTGTTTAGAGAAATGCACATACTGGTTTGCGAATATTAACGATGATCCGAGAAACGCACCGAAGTGACTGAGAAAAACTGTAAAAATAAATAAATAAATAAATAAGGTAGCACAGATGGTATGGTCAGATGCATTGCTTATATCTCTGTGTCCTTTAATCTTCCCTTGTTGTGTGTGCACTCTTTCATGGCAGGCCCAGGCTTCAGTCTTACAGCCTGAAGGGAGGAATAAACAAGCACCTCTGGGAGAGTGGGAGACAGCTCAGAAAGGGAGGGGTGAGCTGCAGAATAACAGAATAAAGATGCGGAGAAGAGTCCGAGAGGAGCTCAGCTTTGGATCGAAACCTGAGCTTGGTGCTAAGGTTTGCTATCTCTGAGTAGAAGAAATGGAGAGTAAGTGAAATATGTTTTGTTTTGTTTTTTTGTTTGGAGAATGTTTTACAGAGTCAGGCATTTTGTATATGCATGACACACTAGCCGTACAAACAGCTCATACTGTATATGCATACACGTACACATTTCCTGAGGGGACAGGGACAAAAAACAACTATTGGGATAAGTTGGTTGGTTTGTTGGAATGTACGTACAAGTTTAGACTAAATATCAGACTCGAACTCCTGAGAGACAGCAGCCAAAGTGACTGTTATACTCACTTTTCTTTTTATATACACCGTCTATTTATAACTTTTCTAATCATAAGTATATACGGTGGCCAGACGTTCTCTAAGAATAAGTATATATGAGTTCAACTCATTGTGTTTCATGTTCTATAGTAAGTAAATCCAGAGGTTGCATCATATGAGAACATTCTGCTGCTGGAAATGCTTTTTGAAGTGCCAAACATTAGTAAATGCATCATTTATCAAAATAAATAAATAAATAAACAAATTAAAATCGCATTTGAAAGAAATATCTTATGAATACATGAATACATTTGTTTTTCTCAGAGTTCTCAGTTGTCAAAGTCAATAGAGAAAATCTTGTTCGCCCACTTTATCCAGCCATCATGGGGGATGGACTAGACGGTAAGTTGATGCATTTGTAATGCTATGCAAGATTGATTTGGAGAACTGAGCATCCTTGTCCTTCCCTTGATTTCAAATCAATGCTGCACCATAACCTTAGAACCATTCCCCAGCCTTGGTATACCTCTTAACAAGTCGGGTTTAATTCACACGATACTCAGCTGTTTTGTTGTTGTCTGCTTTGAGTGAAAATGTAAATTATGTAAAAAAAAGATCCTACACACTTCCTTGTGAACAATGCGTATGTGCAAACAAAGGGAGGCGGGAAACAAACAAGTTATCTTCAATAGCCCAAAGATAAATTTCAAGACAGTGCCTTTTCCAGAACCTGCACAGATTGATTAATTATCTCTTAGATCTTTGAGGTGAAAGGAGCTGATAATGATCAGGAAACAAAAACATTTTTGAGTAATAACATTGCTTGTTGTAGGCTGTGATGTGTCATTGATATTATGTGAGAACTGAATGCTTTCCGTGGAACCCCCATGTTCCCTCAGTATGCGCCAAGCTTTTCCCCCCTTTTTAAAACTCCTCTGGTGTCACGTCACATTACAGCCCTTGAATTTGATAAGTTATCTCCCTAGCTATCACATTTCCTGTAGAATGTTTTATCGTATCAGTTTATTCCAGGTTTAGCATTTTTCTTTGCCAGAATAGGTGAGAAGCGTACACCCATATCAGCGATTTAATCCTCCTGATTTGGTGTCTTTATGAAAATGAACGGAGTATAATTTACTTGACTGTATATTGCCTTGGTTAGGGTTATCAAAGTGATTCATGAAAGAAAAAATTATATCATTTAAGTCGATTTGTATCTTGATTTAGGTTTTAGTGATTTGTACCAGAAGTTAAATGGATAATGAGTCAAACACAAAAACAGAGTCTCGTCTCAGACCATAATTTGTGTTCGATAATAGTGATGCGAAATGGAAAGAAAAGAAAAAAAGCTAGTAAAAGTACTCATGTAATTTTCTTTTTTGCTTGGTTCATTTTTTATGAACTTGCTTGCTTGCAAGACATTGGTGCCTTGTGTTTGCTTTTAATTGCCAAGCGATTAAGAAAACTGAGAGCCACATTGTCCTGGCTTTGCAAACTTGAAACAAATGAAATATAGTTTGTAAATTAGGTTTTAGATTAAGAGTATTATTTCAGATTGGATCTCTGATGATAAATAATATATATCGCATAAGAAATTATATATTTATATGAATAATAAAATAAATATTTATAAAAATATATGTTTCTAATACACATTCCTTAAATATTTTATTGACACGAGCTGTCGTACTTTAATATGTATGTTTTCTCTCTCGGCTAGTACAGAATGTCCCCACCAGCCCCCAAAACCCCAGGATCCTGACAGATGAGCCCTTAACTCCGGTGTGTGTGGTATGGAGCCACTGAGACTAGAGGCCAGCTGCTATTTTATCCAACGATTTTCCTTTTTTCCTTCTTCTTCTTTCCAATAGTCACTGTTTTTGTACACGCAGCGTGCGGGATCCTAACTGCCTCTTTGGTAGCCCTCCATCGCCAGCCAATGCGATCCTAAATGCAGCGGGACGAGTGGTCCAGCGAACAACACAAAGTGTGTAAGGTGAATTTGCTTAAAGTGCGGTAGCGTCTACGCAAATGCAAGTGGCAGGCAACACCAAGGATGTTTTGAATGGAAAATCGGGCATTGTGGTAAGAGTTTGCTGCCTCTGACCCTGGCTGCTAGCAGACAAGCAAGTGTGAAATCTGTATGAAAGGTAAGCAGCTGATAACATTACCCAACAAAGGCAATATCATCTTCCCCCCTCCACATTTTTTCTTTCCACCATTCTCATCTGTCTCCGCCGATCTTTTTTTTTTTTTTACTGCTCTTTTCCTCTGTATTCGCTCTTCAGTTTCGCTTTGCCATTCTTACTTATTTTCCATTTTAATTGAACCGCACTCTAGCAACAAATAACAAATGGAAATTGGCGTTCGGTAAACACTGTCGTAGGAAGGACCGGTGTTTTACTGGCAGCGTGCTTTTCTTTTTTTTTTCTTCTTTTTTTCGTTTTGTTCTCCTGCTCAGGATGGACTGCACTGGCATCGCACAGCTGTCCTTTCATTTTCAAAGCTTGTTTGATTTTTCTAACCGTCGTTCCCCCTCCCGAGTCTCATCTCACACTGTGATCACATCCAGCTCTGCGTCCTAATGTTTACTGAGCAATTAGGAGCAAATTCACTTGTGCCTGTGGGGTCTGTTGCCATAGTTACAATAGGGTTTTCAAGGTCTATCATCTGGTCCTCAGTGTCCACCAATCAGCTGCGAGCGCTGAAGCTCTCAACGTAAAGTAAAGATGCACATCTTTCACCAACACAGTAGTAAGGAATTGAAACAGATCCACGAGTATTACAAAGTACTCTGAAGTGGCAAGTAGGCGACTGCGTCCAGTCATGGCGGATCTTGGAAATCACGGTGGAGGAGACACCCAGCAGGAGAGGCAGGTGAGAGCATCGTCCATTTTGAGACTTAGCTAAGACTACTCCATGAAACAAGACTGAGACTGAGCTAACAAGATTAGCATTAAGCGCCAAACACTATAATTGGGCACGGGATGATGAATTTGGTTATGGACACACGGACGGTGACCGTGCGAAAGAATGGACGCAAAACAAAATGAAGCTTGGCTGTACTTCAAAACAATTTGGGTCAAAGGCTTCTTAGATCGATTCGTTTTTTGGAAACCGCGATCAAAGAGCTCCAGCAGGGCTCCTGTTCAGTTCTGATACATTTTTCCCCCCCTTGTAATTTGTGAAAAATGAGGACCGGTTGAGGAAATTTAATTTGATCAGTCAGAGTACATCTATGTCTTCGTCTTTTGTGTGCAGAGCTCTGTGTGTATATAAAATTGGCCTAGATTAATCATAGCACTCTAAATCTCATTACATGGAACATCTGAGAAAATGGCATCTTCAAACACCTCTTTGGATGGGAAAGGGGGAGGTGGGGCTTTAAATTCAGGCCTTCATCAGATCAAAGGCCTCAGATCGGGGATGAATTTTTGTTTTTCGCCGGATATGTTTGGAATCGAGCATGCTCAGAAAATAAGCGCCATGGTGAGGCGTAAGCAGCCAAAACTCCGCATTCACGCCGCCCTCCTATCGAGCGGCCCAGGAGCCTGTCAATACGGTGATATGATTTCAGTACGAAAAGAGGACCTCCCTTCAATAACAGTCTTAAAAGGGGGCTAGAGTTGAAAGCAGAAGAAAGAAAGGGACGATGGAGGGAAGAGGCGGATCGCCAGCTGAATCCAGCCAATATTAAAGATGGCGGCTGGGCATGCCGCAGACTGCGTAGCACTGGACCCAATCTGTGGAAAGACAATTGGAATAGTCTTGGCTTCAGTGTAGGTACCACACACAGCGCTGACCCCACACGAACATGGTAGGTGCACCATTTGTGTAATATTTCACCACCACGTGTAATACCTGCTGTTACTTCTTCTCGCTCTGAAATATATTTCTTGCTCTCTCTATTTTTTTTTTACCTTTCTTCTCTTTTATTTATGGCTTAAATTTTTGTGTCAACATGTAGCCTCGCGTCTGTTACGACCCTCTTTCTTTCATTTTCTTTCTTTTTTTTTTTTAATGCTAGCACATCAATTGTTTTGACTGCTTTAAGCAGGCTACCATCTCAAACTGGAAATAAGGACAATCTTTTGTGTTTTTTTCCTCTCTGTGCTCTCTGTGCTCTCTGCGTGTTGTTCAATTTAACAATATAAATCTTTCATCTGTTTATCTGTTGCTAGATATATGTCTGTGTCCTCCAAACTAGCAAAATGGGGGAGAAAAATGCTTTTTTTTGTGCTTTTCTTTATGCATATGGTAACATTAATCACTGGTTTCAGTATTAAGTAAACTCCAGGCGGCAAATCATTTAATCCTCTGTGCCTAATCCACTTGGTGGATTGTTAGCCACGATATATTCAGCAATGACAAAAGATATCAGCAGGACTCCAAAATACACTTTGACAGGCTTTCGGTACCTCTTCTCCCAAGACTCTCGAACACTTAAAAGAGCAGCTTATCAATACACCAAAGACACCCTCTCTTTATGATGTCCCAATCACTGAAAATAGCTCCACTATTATTCAACAGACTGGGCTTTTCTCTCAGCTTCAAAGAGCTCTGAAAACTATAAAACTATCATCATATATATTTTTTCTCTTCTTGTTTGTCTTATTCATTTCTGTGTCTCATAAATCTATGTATTTTCTTTAATTATTAAAAGTGTTAGTTGTTTTGTTTCTGATATATATTATACTGTTAATGGGGCATTTAATCGACTTTGACTTGTTTGAGGGTTTGACAATTTTTTCATACGTATCAAAAGAACTGCGCTCAGTTTTAACATCTAAATGGGCTTTTGTCAACTGATCATGCCCCTCGAAAGATAAGCCCGCTTTAAGCACAGACTACAAGGAGGCCTAAATCTGGACTGGCAGCTGTAACAAAAAACCAACATAGAAGGATTCTGAGAGAAGAGAATGTGTTTTCCTGTCAAGGGGAATTTTATCATGACATCAGAATGAATTCCTTAGTAGTTTTTAGTTCAGTGATATTAATTATTTATACTGAAAAGAACAGGAAAACAAAACTAAAAGGCATCATGTCTATATTATATTATATTATATTATATTATATTATATTATATTATATTATATTATAATGCATCCAAACTTGCAATGTGTCGCAAATGAATAAAAGTATAAGAGAAAGAAAGAAAGTAAGAAGGAAACTTGTACCACCTGACCTGTGCAACTAACTAAATGCCTATACAAATAAATATAAAACCAGTAGTGTTTCCCAATAATGTTTTTAGTTGGTCATGTTTACTGTTAATTATTATTATTATTTTTGATGTTATTCTTCTTATTATTGTTGTTGCTATTATTATTATTATTATTATTGTTGTTGTTGTTATTATATTTGTTTTGTTGTTGTAATAGTTATTTATTGTTGTTGTTTTTGTTGTTATTATTATTAATATTGATGTTTTGTTGTTGTAGTAGTTATTATTGTTGTTGTTTTGTTGTTATTGTAGTGTTTCCCAAATGTTTTAGTTGGTCATGTTGATAAACTGTTTTTTTAAAACATTATTATTATTATTATTATTATTATTATTATTATTATTGTGACAGCACTTGTTGCTTTAAAAAGAACTGACTGAATCAACCCAGCAAATGGCAAACTGTCTCTATGATTAGAGACCAAAGGAACACCTGCAGACCCCAGTGCTTTTCTTCAGAGTCTCATTCATCCAACATGGCTGTCATCACCTTTTTATTGAACATGTGAGGCGCATATTAGTCTGTCACAGCTCCTGAAATGGTTTAAGACCTAGTCAACACGCACCAAACTCACTGACATGCTGATGAGAGATGGAAATGTGCTTTGTCTCATGTATTTTTTTTTTTTTTTACAGTTGACATTCTTTTATGCAACTTCATCTAGTCTTACAGTGTCAGTGTGGCAATGACGCTGTCGCAAGTGAATACATTTGCAGTAACTAATTAAGTTAATTAAAGCGGATGGAAAATAGTCATAATTAATGGTCAAAATGCATAATCAGGTAATGTGAAGCTGAAAAACAGGTTTAGACAGGATGTAATGTAGTATATCCTTACTAATATAACATAAAGACAATTAGGGAGATAGCTCTATACAGAATGTATGTTGATCATTCTGACGTGACATCAGAGTGGCATGAAGTAATGCTAAGCAATCTAAAGCTGCATTCGACTAAAGGTTGTAACTCCTAATTTCTGCCCTCCGATTAGGAAAAAACAAAGAAAACGCTCCATTAACTCAGAATTCCTACTCAGGATGGTTTCCTCAACCCTGAGATCAGCAAGTGACCTCAAATCAACATGGCTGGTCACAGCATCACCAGTAAACAAAGTAGCACTTCTTACCTTTAAATGAGTTCTACTGTATATACAAGTAATTTCTGTAGATCAGAGAACATACATATTCGCTATACAGTTCACTGTTCTGAGGAGGAAAATATACATCACTCATAACAGCTAGTTTGTTGGTAACAAAAGACAAACATGAAGGGGTCCATGTTTTTTTTTTTTTTTTTAAATCTGACTTTACAGCTTGTCTTCACTGAGTTTCAAAACAACATAAAACAACGAGTTCCCATTTTCCGATGTAAGCTGAACGCGGCATGCAGTAAGTTCTGTCTTCCAAATAGCTTCTCCTATCCCATTTACATTTTACATTTACAGCATTTACAGAGGTAACATCTCACTACAGTAGTTAAATAAATACAAATAATTAAAAAGATAGTTAAGGAACTAATTGCATGCTTATATAGTATGTGATACATGATATCGCTTACATTACTATTACTATCACTATAACTATTATATGTTGTCACACCCAAACACAGGTGATCTCAGGTGAGGAAATGCTTACCTAAAAACATATTTAGGACATTCCATTGTGGTAATTAGGTTTTATTGAGATTTGGATTCTGGGCATAGCAATGTTAACATTTAATATATAACTGCATGTTAACAAAAATGCTAGAGATTCAGTTGATATCTGAAAATATGACTGGGATTTAAAAGTAATTTCTAATACTGTTTTTTTTTTTTGGAAAAAATTGTTGTGTTGTCTGTGTGTTTTTCTTACTATAATAACCTCCCAACAGAGTTTTAAGACGATGTAAGGTGGTATTGTTAGTCCAGGTCCTTGTATACCAGTACCAGTATTTATTGATAGAGACTTCAAAGCACTTCTGTAAATCGCTCTGGATAAGGATGTCTGCCAAATGCCGTAAATGTAAATGTAAATGTACTGTTATTAACCTTTGGTCTTCATCCCAAAGCTGTAAAAATCTGATAATTTTGGTGAATCAGCAACCCTAACTTTTATCCGAGGATCGTACATATGACAGAACTTTTCAGAATCACGGAAATGAGACACATTCAGTTATGGGAATAATCAACAGTGCTAGTTAATGTGTATCCTTAAAAGTCTAAAGATAAATAAATAATAATTTCACTCTCTTTAAATCACTTGATTTTCTTCATATCCTGAAATGACTTATTTACATTTGTTCTAGTACTGGTACAAAGTCAAGTACAAAGTTAGTTTCTCAGAAACCTTTACCAGAAATGCACTTTTGTTTTTATTTTCAGTTTTGATTCCTACTTGTGCAAGCATAACACATCACAAGTATATATAAATAATGTGATAAAGGTTATTGTAATGTGTTTAATCGCACTGTAATCGAGCAGATGACATCATAGGTAACTGAATTTATTGGCCTGCTGTCATGCCCCGGGTCACGTACCACTGCATTCCTGTTTTATGGAGCAGCCTGTCTTTGGAAAATCGCTCCTGCTGATAAAGACGTACCAAAGTGCTATAGCTGACTCATCGGACAAAACCTTTGGCATTATGTGTAATGAATTACATGTGTGGAGTGTTTATTGTTAACCCCTTACTGTCTCATTACAAACCCTTATACAGGATGTCTGAAAAGTCAGTAACCAATGAGAGTAATGCTACATATACTTTTGTATTCATCCTCTACATGTTCACCCTTACACTTATGCATTTTCTCAGCTGATGTATGTATTTAAGTTTTTGGGGGATTTTGCTCAACATATTCCCATTCCTGACTTTTCAGACACCCTGTAAATTTATGAACAATCTTTGACCTCAGCCAGGTACTATACAAAAGACATGGTTCTTCTTCTTCTCTTCATATTATTATTATCATTATCATTATTATTATTATTATTATTACTAGCTTTTCAGGCAGATTATTGGTTGTATGTGAGAAATTAATGTAGTTAAAAAAATGATAAGAATTACTTTCAATTTGAGTAAATATGCATATAGATTTCTATATTTCTATACATATTTAAGGGCTATTTTAATATTTCAGTTGTTGTCATAGCATTTATATCATTTGTTGTAAAATATGTAATTTAATATTTGAGATATACTGTATTATTTCCTGAGCCGTCAATATGAGTGAACCAGAATGAATGAACAGGTACTTATACTGAAATTGCACCTGCCACATCATTTGTCTAGATGTTGCAAGGCCACTCAACAGGTATCTGATTGGCAACTACAGCTGCCAGTCGTGATCTCTGTCAAATCTGCTGATAAATAGTTTCTGTAGATTGGAAGAACAAAGCAAGAACAGTGTTAAATGCAACCATGTGGCTATCCTTGGGATATTCTTAAGCCAAATGACTTTCAAAGGGCATAATTCTTGCTAAGCTCCTGCCCAAAACAGTGCTTTGTAAGAGCTCCAGTGTTAAAGATTAATTTGGGTTTTGAACAATTACCAAATACTTCTCCAATCTGTGCGATCTTGCCAAACCACCGACTTTGTTCCAAATGCCTCCATTTTCTCTTTTCCCTCTTGATTGTTTCCAAGTGGTTGGTCAGAGTCCTTGCCCTGAGTTAGTATGCACTCGTGGCCATGTGTTGGCTCGCACTGGGGGGCCCAGTGATCAAAGCCAGGCCTCAGGAAGGGCAAGGATAGGGTTGAGTTTGCAGCTGCTGATGCCATCTGATTTGAATGCTGGCCGAGTGGACCTTATGCTATTCAGTGGGCCAAATATGGAAGGCCTGATACTCTGTGGAGGGTTTGCAAACCTGTCACTATCACAAGATGTGTCCTGTGTTTTGTTTTGTACATGTTACATACTAGAATATAGCTTGGCATATATGGTGCTGCTCATGACAGAACAGTATCATTATGGAATACACACATCAGGAAGTAATGCTGCATATAGAAAAACAAAATAAACAAAATTTTGCGCATATGATTTTATGATTTCGCGTATAGGCAAGTACCCTAGAAATGTAGAAATGAGTATTTGGTGAAATATGGTGAGCATAAAGCTAATGTAGACATATGTCAAATGCATGGACATAGTACACACTGACACAATGATAAAATGGGAACGGTAAAAAAGCTATACAAAGTAAAATCAACCGTACTGGAGTGTCTCCAGATACTCCAATTTTCTATGATTTTTGAGAAACCTATGTATAAGGGATGTGCATTCATTTTTTCAGCTGTACTTAAATGCTCTAGATTTATGCCTTCTGTGCTCTCTCTCTCTCTCTCTCTCTCTCTCTCTCTCTCTCTCTCTCTCTATATATATATATATATATATATATATATATATATATATATATATATATATTATATGTGGGTGTGTGTGTGTGAGTGTGTGAAAACTATGGATTATTACTCTTGAGTGTTCGAGCAAATTCACTGGTCCTGGATGTGCCAAACACTTTTGTGAAACTTTACTACAGCATGCAGCAGGATAGTATGTATGACTCACATCTTTAATTCATTTCTCAACACTTCTACCTCCAGCATGAAGTAAAACAAACATGTATTAGCTTTAGAATTTGCTTTTGAAACCACCATATTAACACAAGCTCAAAAATACACTCAAAAAGACAAATATTGTTATTTATTCCACAGCACAGCTAAATTCCTGAATCTGATTGGTCAGAAGGAGTACATTATTTTTGTATAACAGCACGGCTCTAACGTGAACGGTTTCTATTAATGGACTCGTTCTAATATGATACTGTGTCTATAGTAACAGCTCATACACAGGGACGTGTATGGCAGATGCTCCACATTATCTAAAACTAATAATAAATGGATTTTAAAAAGTACTGTTGTTTAAAGTAAAATGTATAATTATTGATGTGGAGATTTAAAAAAAATTTTTTTTATTAGAAGACATTTAATTAACATTTATGGAAGGAGGTTCAGGTGTCAGGGCTTTATAACAATGACAGTGCTTTGTAAAGTTTCCCAGCATGGGAAAGTCTTCAGGTCAGAGAAGTTTACTGGTTTCTGGTTCCTCTGTAAAATGATAAACTGTGTTTTTTTTTTTTTTTTTTAATTTGTTTTTAGAGAGAGAGAGAGAGGCTGGTGAGGGAATGATTGTTTATCAGTTCGTACAGGATTTCGCAGGGTTTTTTGTGATTGTTGCGGCCAAAATTGCTGGATTTTACTGAGACTTTTTTTTTTTTTAATGTGCGATGCAATTTGTGAAGTTTCGTGTGCATTTTTTTTGCTGAAAACTACTTGAGTTGGTGACATTGCAATTGAAATTGGTCTTTCGCAGTGATGTTTGTTGATAATTTAGACCTTTTAGCTGTACTCATGTTTGACGCACATGAATCGAAGACGGCTTCGGCTGAATGCGTGTTGTGATGACGTCACATGATTATTCACGTGATCATTTTGAAAAATTACAAGCTATTCCAAATATTGTGGTGTTTGCTTGATTTTGTGTTCATTTCTGTGTTAATTACGAAATCCTGGAGGGACTGGTTTATCACAACTATAACGTAAGCGAGAGCAAGAACTACCTTGTCTCTCGGACGTTCCAACCTTAACTATAAACTGTTAAAATGCGCAACTTTTCGTTAATGTCATTAATAATTTAAACATTGTAATCATTGGCAAATTGTAGTGGTATGAGTGGAATAACACATTCCAGACCGTACGGTTATACAAAAATAATCCACTTTGGAATTATGTGACGCATTATGATGCAAAACGTTGCATTATAATCACACGTTCTGTTGTGTGATATTCCTTACAAAATAAAATGCTCAGAGTCACTGCATTCCCCTGACCTCCTGACTACAAACTGTACAAACTAAATCATAAACAATGCTTCTACAAACTGACTTCACATAACTGACTTTAAACTAAAACACTCTCATTTTAGTGAGTTATCCTTATTCTCACTGATAAATACCCCCCTTTAGGGGGGCCTTTGCAGTAAAGCAAACCCTCTGTTGCCAGGTTGTATATAGATGCTTTAACCGTTCTCCCATAAGAACAAACTCAGGACCACTTTAAGGGTGCTAGAACCTATTTTCCGAACAATATTTAACAAAATTACAAAAACATGTGCAAACGTGCTATTTAAGTACTGTAAGACTGTAAAATCCCCATGAGTGCACTTTATATCAGAATCCTACAGCTTCCTAGAGCTTGTCGATACACAGTATATTAATATGATAGAAAGTGTTTACCACAAAAATATGTTTGGAATAGAGAATATAACATATATATGTATTTACAATGCGTGTGCGGTTATAATGACTATTCTTAATGTATTTCACATGATCTGTTACTTTCCAGACATCAAAACACTCATTCATATCTCTGTTTCAGGTACGAATGGATACAATAAACTACCAGGAATGGCACAATTCTCTGTGGATAGTAAACTTTCTAACTGGGAGAATGCAGAAGATGCCATCTTTACTGTCACTTGATCTCATTACTGGACTAGAAATGGTTTCTTTTGCCAGTGAATTTACATTCGGGGGAAGCCTGCCAATGCAAGACAGAAGCATCAACTTCCCCCAGGTGAGGTATTTTACATTCAATTTTATAGATGCAAGCTTTTAAATATCACTAGATTGCGTGAATTATGTTGTTTGAACACTACCCCAACCCTCACGTTTAGATACAGCTCTTTCAGTCACTCTTTCTACAGCTACTGTATCTAGTAATAGTTTGTTTCTAGAATTTGTGTCACTTTTATAGTAACAACTCACACATTCTTTAACCAAGACAATTGTTGGTATGGGGAAGCTTTCTGTTTATTTCCAGAAGGAGTTTCAGTGTGCTATTATCAGCGCTTTGTAACAGTCAGTAACTTTTCCGCTATGGTAGAGACTTCAGGACGGAGATTTTTGTGCTTTCCTGTTTCTCTGTAACATAACAAGCTGTTTTTTTTTTTCTTAACTTCAAGAGGGCAAAATAAAGATGTTGGTGAGAGAAGGACTGTTTATAGCTGCTCTAACATAACTGATAACAGGAACTAACTTATCTCACAGACACTTCACAACCTTAAACGTAACTATAAGTGGTTAAAAATTGCATTCATTGTTCGTTAACAAATTAAGAATTGAACTGTTGGTAAATCACGATGGTTTATAATCTCTATATATGTGAAAACTATGGATTATTACTCTTGAAGCTTTGTTGAAAGTAACTGGTCCTGATTGGTCCACTGGACACTTTTGTGAAACAGAATAAGAGGACAGAAAGCCCAACTTGGGCATGACATTATAGGAAAATAATAGGAAAATAATCTACTACAGGGTAGTAACAGTAACTCCACTTTGTGTTAGGCCTCATCACATCACCCCGTAGTGGATTATTTTCCTAAAACAGTATGCCCTGTTGTGGTAAAATCTTTGGAGCTGTCGATATTGTTGTTGTGTCTTTATCTGTAGGCCAGAGAAAGTAAAAGTTTTATGCCACAAGATGCTGCCACTTAGCTAGCTCACCAATGCCACCGCTGTAAATTTTGAATGCATATATATCTTCTAAATGTGAATTTTGGGATTGTTTTGGAGCTCACTATCTTATAGATAACCTTAAGGCTAACGTAATCGTACTAAAAGCCACAAAACTTCTATTTTGATTTCATGGGGACATTAAGGCCAGGTTTCCCAACTTGGGGTTTGTGTTCCCCTAGAGGATTGTGCTGGAATTGCAGGGGGTTCATAAGATCAATAGAAAATTAAGATATTTCACAAACTGAGAAGTACCAAGCTTTAACTGCCAGGTTTCGCCCTTTATTACAAAAAAAAATCTCTTAATTTTAGCCTTGTTAAAGTCTCAAAGGTTACTTAAGGCAAATAATTTAGGCTGAAGGGTTTCTTCTGAAAAAAACATTTGGGAATCTTTGGTTTAACTCTTCTACACATAGTGTTCAAACTTGTCAATTTAAAGTTGTTGTTTTTTTTTTTTTTTTTAGGAAAATAAGAGAATTAAATCACTTCCAAATCACTTGACTGAAATGTTAAATTTAACATTTAAATCTCAGGACTCCACTGAACCTTTTTTAAAAGCTTTTTTTTTTATTATTATTGAAGTTTTTAACATCTTAACTGTATCAATTTTGTGCATGTCTAGAGTATTGCTGTATTTTCTTTACAGATAATATTTTGGCCATAAACTTTAGGATTATAGTTTTGAATTGAACTAAACCAAAGTTTTAAACTAAACTTTAATAGTTTTGACTTAAATGTTCACAATTTCTGTTTATAAATACATTGGATTTTTTTTTTAAAATTTAATTTAATGTGTAATGTTTTAGCATTTCTTTTTTTTTAAACTCATGGTATTTCTACACTTGGACAGTTCTTTCTTTCTTTAGTTATTAAATTTGTGACATTTAAAAAATGTCAAACTTCATATATCATGCAATTTCAAGTAATAATAATAATAATAATAATAATAATAATAATAATAATAATAATAACGAAAGAATCTGGATATATTTTTTCATAAATTTATGTATGAAAGGGTTAAAGTGTTTAGAAATTTCTAAGGTTGTTTGTACCGTGAAAGCTGTTAGCAAGCGTATGGCTTCCTTGTAGTAAATAACTTTCTGATCAATGAGATATGATTTTGAATGTGGCTGTTTCAGCTAAAATGGCTGTAAGGTCGATGTAGTGGACTTGGGTGATATCTAATACCAGGAAAACTGAGACTAACAGTTGAGAAATGCTCCAGTTGCAGACTGCAGTTTTCAGATGAGCTAATCTGTTAAAGTCATAAAGCGAAAGAACGATATTCTGCATTCCCCATGTCTTTGATCTTTTCACTATAAGGGCACGAGATTGCTTGCTTGATTATATCCAGGTGTTGAGTAATACCTTATGCAGGTTCAGAGCACACAGAAGAGAGAAGCCCTCATTCTCAAAGATCACTAAATGTTTCAAAGCACCTGAAATACTTCTAGGCTCATGGTGAACTTTGACATACATCATTGAAGACCTTAAATTACTAACTTGCAAATATGTACAAAATAAGCAAAGACCTGTTTTAGGTGTGAGCTGAAGATAATCTTTTTATTCTCTGCTCACCCATAGCTATCCTTTTTGTATATATGGGAATAACAGATTAACAACAAATCATCTTTTATGGCAAATTACATGTTTGTGCACAGGTATCGTGTTTGTTGTTGTTTTAAGGTCTAAAACCAGGAAAACCCATTAAAAGACATGCAGGCGGCCTAGGCTATGATACATAGTATTAACTAATATAACAGCACTCCTAGTTCTACTTCTTTTTTTTTTTACACTGTAGATATCCAACTGCTGGTATTAAACTTTACACATTACATCTTGAACATTAACCATTTCAATGAGTAAAAGATTAATACAACAGGTGGCACAGTGGGTCATACTGTCACCTCCTCACAGCTCCAGGCTCCCCGGTTTGATCCTGAACTCAGGTTTAATTTTGCACAGAGTTTCTACATGGGTTTTTTATGTGTTCACCGGTTTCCTCCAACCTAAATTGTTTTGCTAAATTGGCCCTACGTGCAAATGAGTTTGCGCGTGGTGCATCCTTTCACGAGTTGGTCCCCATTTCCTGTTATTTATATTCACAGCATTTGGCAGACTTATTTAGACTTATGTTTATCTCATTAAGCAGCTGAGGGTTTGGGGCCTTGCTCAAAAGCCCAGCAGTGGCAGTGCTGCGATTTGATCTCAAAAGCTCCCAATCAGTAGACCAACGTCGAGCTACCAATGACTTACATGACCCTGATGTTGGGTGAGGAGGCCTGAGGTGCAGTCGGTGTTCCAGTTCATCCCAAAGGTGTTCAGTGGAGTTGGGGTCAGGGCTCTCGAGTTCTTCCACTCCAACCTTCTGAAACCAAGTCTTCATGGAGCTCGCTTTGTGTACAGGGGCATCGTCATGCTGGAACAGCTTTGGGCTTCTTAGCATATAAAGACATCCTATATACAATACAATCATATGCAATACAGTTGCCTTACAAAAGGCAAGTCCGGCATACTGTATGGGTGTACAGGGCAGTCAGCCGTCCACAAACCTTTGGTCTTATAGTATATAATATAGGCTACTTACGCTAAAGTCACAGACAGTTCTCACTTCCACTCTCAGATTCTGTCACACTGCTACATAGGTTTCATGTGAAAGGTGCATAGTGTACCTTTAAAGCTTTGTATACAGTTATATACTGTATACCTTAAACCTTTTTTTCCCAGGGTGCACTGTATAAACATTTACATGTGCAAGATACAAATTAAAGGCACAAAAGGTACAGGTTTATGTATGTATGTATGTATGTATTTATTTATTTATTTTAGACTGTATGTGAGCAATGGAACGTTTTTATTAGGATGAGAATACATTTGTGAATATTTAAGTGTGTTTAAAGGATGGGTTTAAACACACTCAAATATCTCTCTCTCTCTCTCACACACACACACACTTTCCTTCTTATTCCTTTTTTTCTCTCTCCAGGCAGCAGTGTGATTTGTGAACGCGCGCGGCGCTACACATCACTCGCTCTTATACACACACGCACACACACACACACACGGATTGAGGCACAGGAGTGAGAGCCTGCTATGGAAAGGTGGAGAACGCACTGTTTCCTTTGTTATTTTTAAAGTCCGACGCTCGCACCTATGACACGTTTCGCATGTAGCCGCACATCGCTGCGCGGTTCCCGATGCGCTCCAACACGCAAAGTGGCTTCGCACAGGTACAGATACAGAGCACTTTTTCTTCTTCTTCTTCTTCTCTTTCCTTCCTTCCTCCCTCCCTCCCTCCCTCCCTGGCTCAGGAGCTCGGGGTTTTGCGCTAGCGAGAGATGAAATGTGCTGTGCTTGAATTGTATTCGAGGTTTTAATCGAGGCGTATCTTTATTTTTTTTATTCTGGTCGACGCGCACAGGGAACGTGAACGCAAACGCGTTCATGCGTTTTTTTAAGACGCGCCGGATTAAATGTTGAAATCAATGTTTTAAAGTTGCACACACTTAGTCGCTCGACTGCGGAAGGGCCTGTGTGTGTGTGTGTGTGTGTGTGTGTGTGTGTGTGGAGTTTGTTTCTCCTCTTCCCCTCCCCCATCAATTACTGTGCTTGTGGAGACTCCGAGGCCAAAGACATGAATGCAGTGAATGTGGGTCTTACTTCAAAGCGCTTGGGAGCTGGGAGGGGAGCGCAGGGAGTGCTGTAATGTCGTCGGGGAACAGAGCAACAAAGTATCGGGAGTCTTTTAAGGAAATAAAATAATTATAGTAATAACCCTCCTACCACCGGACGCACTGTGTCCGTCTGTATCCCACTCGCTCTGGAGCCGTGTTTTCATATTAACGCGTCCGCGTTCACGTCACTTTACACGCGAAACAAGAATCCAAAAGAGAATCATACCAAGTTAACGAGCTAGCTACCTAACCGTGTTAGCCGGTTAGCCACATTAGCAGCCTCGGCTAAGAGCTCGAATGCTTGTAGTAGTTTGAGAGATAGCAAGCTGGACTGCTTTTTCCCTTTCCCCTTTTCTTTCTTTTAAAAAAATTAAAATATATATAAAAAATAATAATAATAATAAACCCGCGTTGCCCAAGCTATAACCAACAGAACCGTTGAAATAACTCCTGAGATGAAGCTAGCTTGTTTTGTTTGTTGCTAATTTAGCTAGCAGTCTGGCTAGTTTCGCACCTGAAATTCAAACACGTATTGTTTGGACAGTTATAATACTATAATCTAACCGTCCACCTTATATTTCTATATGAATACTGTACAACAGATATAAAAATATAATAATAATAACACGCCATTTTTTTGGGATTCTGGTGCTCTGTGTGTAAGGCTAGTTCATTTGAAGCTTTTTTTTTTTTTGGTCCCAGGAAGTTTTATTCACTGCCTTGATATGATCAGATCTTCTCAGTTTGCAGGTAGTGCTGCAGTAGTTTTGAAAAGTGGTAGAGCTTGAAAGGAAAGGAAAGTGTACCTAGTAGTTGCATATCAGATAGAGCTCTTTGAACCCAAGCTTCAGAGATCAGATACGGATCTAACCATCGTGAGGTGTCTGAAGACTGGTTTAAAACTTCAAATAGTTTCTTTTTTTTGTTGTTTTACAAAGCAAGGAGCAACTTCAGGATGATCACAATTGGAGAAGTTTATGACAAGGAACTTAAGGAGTGTCAGTGTGTGTGATTTCTCTGTATCTAATCTTCCCCAAGTGTAACAGTTTTGATATAAGAACACCACTTCTTTGAGGTGTGAACCTACATAACTTCATCTGTAATCTAGACTATCGCTCACACATTGTTGTGTTCTGATCGGTCTGGATGTTGCCACGTTGCACAAAAAAGGTAATCCCTGTTTACAGGCTGCTGGAGACAAGAAACCGGGTTCAAGGTGAATATATCCAGATGATAAACGATTAATCTTGCACGCAATTGTTCGAAAGGCTTGTGTGTTTCAGTATGGCTCCCGACGTCTGTTGGTTTTGTTTAAATGGTTTTGTTATATGTTTCCTGATAACCGTCTCCGTCTTATCTCTTAACGTTTATTACACATGGCACATTGAATGCTTGATTTAAGATACCACGTTGCACACGTTATAAATAATGTCATACCATGGCTTGTCATTTTTCAAGACAATTTTAACAGCTTTCTGTAAGTGGTTCAGGGGTTATTTTTACTACTGATTTTTAAAAAAAAAAAAATCTTTCTTCTGTTTTCACTTGTTTTTTTTGTTTTAGGAGGAATTATTTCACAGTGGCATTAGAGGAAGTCTGGATCTGATCGTTCCGGAGCGTGGGCTGAGCTGGGAACGGGTGGTGCGTGGACGTAGTAAGGATGAGTGTGAAAGAGAAGGCTTACCTGGCGGACATTGGGGGCAGCTTCACTGAGGATGCGCCCCGTCCCCCGGTCCCGGGTGAGGAGGGTGAGCTGGTGTCTGGTGATGTGCGCCCGTACAGCTTGGGCTTCTACTCCATCAAGAGCGAGAGCCTCAGGTGTGAGGCCTCCATAGCCACGCCGAGACGACCCGACCTGGACCTGGGCTATGAGCCCGAGGGCAGCGCATCACCCACACCACCCTATCTGAAATGGGCAGAGTCGCTGCATTCACTGCTGGACGACCAGGATGGAATCCACTTGTTTCGCACCTTCCTCAAGCAGGAGGACTGCGCCGACGTGCTGGATTTCTGGTTCGCCTGCAGCGGCTTCCGTAAGCAGGACAACGGTGAGGGGAGCGAGGAGAAGAAGCTGAAGCTGGCCAAGGCCATCTACAAGAAGTACATCCTGGACAGCAACGGGATTGTGTCGCGCCAGATCAAGCCGGCCACCAAGAGCTTCATCAAGGACTGTGTAATGAAGCTGCACATCGATCCCGCCATGTTCGACCAGGCCCAGACGGAGATTCAGGCCGTGATGGAAGAGAACACGTACCCTTTGTTCCTCAAATCTGACATTTATTTGGAATACACCAGGACAGGTGGTGAGAGCCCCAAGCTGTACAGCGATCAGAGCTCGGTATCGGGGAACGGCAAGGTGCTACCCGGATACTTACCGACGCTGAACGAGGATGAAGAGTGGAGGTGCGAGCAAGAGACAGAGGAAAACAGCGAGAGTGACCCGACTCCCAGCAAGCGGCTCACCCAGAAGCTTCTCTTGGAGACAGCGCCTCAACGGGCAACTAACGGCAAGAGATACCAGGACAGCCGTGAGTACAGGTAAGCACAGAAGGCTTTCAGTCCTCCAGATCGTTTTCAAGTTGTGTCCATTTAAAAAATTTATTATTATTTTTTTTTTAAATACTGGCTTCTCATTTATCTGCATATCTTGCCTCCGCAATCACAGCACGTTTAGTACACAGATGATAGTCGTGATCGTAGATTCAAGGGCGCACCGGTTTTGTGTAAGCTTTAAAGGCCTACCAATTAGTAGCTTTATCAGTTATTTGATATAACGCTGGAACCAGCGGTGAGAGTTTTTATGCAGTTCCTCAGTTGAGTGGCGAAGCGTCTGAAGAAATGATACTGCCTCGACTTAATACAACCAGACACAGGTAAGCACTGCTTTGAGACCCTTCTTTCTCTTTCTCCCCTTCTGCCTTATCCCCAGTGAAAACACTGCCTGAGGAAGCACATGAAACGAGAGGTGGAGTTTAGCACAGCCCTCCTGAGGAGATGTGAGGAATGCGCGTTCGCATGGGTAGAAAACTAAAGCCTTCTTTTTTTTTTTTTTTTTTTTTTTAATCCACTGTAACGGCAAGTGGATATCACTTGGGGCCGAATGGCTTGGTTCTGTGCTGACGTGGAATTGGTGTGTTTTTCAGGATAAGGGAAAAAGTAGCGATGAATTACGCGGATCAGTGAAAGCGTCTGTTGTGTGTAGTGTTTGTGCGGTCACGCTACATTTCGATCGGAATATTGTGTTTATACATGCTAATATAAGCAGTAAAAGACGATGGATTAAGCATGGCAGAAATGTACAAGTAAAACCGATCTCCTCCAGAACCCGAATGGTTCTGCTGCGTTGAGCAGTTGTCTGAGGAACGCATGCTCAGCGGTTTCCAAGTGTTCCGTGTCAACCTGTCAGAACTGAAGATGGCGCCAGGATCGTTTCTCTTCATGCTCCGAGCTGTTGGCCGTCCAGTGGGCTACCTGTGAGCCAGGGCATCCATGCAGTGACTGGGTTGCATTGATTGCGCTGCTGCCTGCTGTGAGCGGATGCAGATGCAGATGGGCGCTCTTTGTGTTCTCTCTGCCCAGGTGTCTTATGAATGGCAGCCTGTTATTCCAGAATAAAGGTTTCCTGTAGAATAGCTTGACGTGTATTCCCTTTTGGCAGTGCAAGCCAGGTTTAACGCTGGAGGAGAAAAGGAAAATGTGTCAAGGAGTGAAGTTAAAGCATGTTAAGCTTTTCCAATGCTTGTGTGTGTGTATCTCCTTCCCAACATTCTTCAACAGACTTACCATATATATAGCGCCATATATATATATATATATATATATATATATATATATATATATATATATATATATATATATATATATATATATATATATATATATATATATATATATATACACACACACTACATATGCGTGTAGAAAAAAAAAAAATCTGCGTATAACAGAGTACGTCCATTTCTCTTTGTGTTTACTTTTCCCATATTTTATATCCGTTCTGAAAACAGCCCAGTTGGTCTCGTAACGATTAAGAGTCTGAACAATTAGTTTTTAGCGTGATGTGATGCATAGCTACAGAGACTGCCAGTTTAAGCTAGCATGCAGAATTTGCATCAAATCGTCTGGCGCATCACTATGGAATTAAATTTTGCGTCAAAAGTATTATAACTCTTCAAGAAACGAAGAGAAATATACAATGAGAGAATAAAAACACTCTGAAACTGAACACTGGACTCGCTGTAAAAAAAAAAATTGAACATGGTCTTCAAATAATCAGCAGTCTTTAACAGTGTTTTGTCAGCCTTCCAGGATTTTGCAATCGCAGAAATTAACACAAAATCGAACAAACTCTGCAATATTCGCTTGCAAGTTTTCAAAATTACCGCAGATTCTGGCGAAGATGCATCATGTGATGCATCGCTACGTGCGTTCAGCCAAAGCCCGCTTCGATTCACGTGCGTCGAACATGAGTGCAGCTAAAAGGTTTCATTTACCAACAAACATCACCGCGAAAGACCGTGCAATTGCAATTTCGGCAATTCAAGTAGTTTTCCAGGCAAAAGCAATATTTTTTTTTAAGAAATCCGCCACAATATCTAGCATTTCTGGCTGTAATGATCACAAAAACAATTCCGTGAAATCCTGTACAGACTGATTTCTAAGCTTCATTTGATGGAATCAGGGTTAATGAACGCACTGCCAGACTTTTCGTTTATGTTCGCCATTCTGGCACAAACCTCTCGTGTGGGCGGAGCTTAACAGCGATTTACTCTCATTGGCTAGTGAGCTACCTCACAGACTTGTCTGTCCATGTGAGCGACATGAGATCTGCAGCAGAAAGTTGTGCGAGAGCTGTGCAGAGGAGTACAAAGCCTTTTCTACTCATGATTAAAAAAGGAGCAGGAGTTGAACTTATTTAGAGCATAACGTGGGAGGCAGGCTTGAGGCGTAAAAAAAAATTAATAATTCAAACACCAAACCCACCTACATAACTGTAGGACTAATCTTTCACTAATGCACTCAATCACTATAAAAAGTTTTCAGAAAAAGGGTTAATTTGTGTAGATATATGGATAGTTGTATACTAGTTTACCATGTTGTTTGGTTTTTTAATTAATTAATTATTATTTTAAATATGAGTTTTCTCATCGTGCTGCATGTATAAGAAATGTGTAAGATTATGTAAGAAATCTTAGCAATAGTTTCCTGAATTCTAGCCCCAGAGGGATTAACACCCTCACAGTGTGGTAATTTTGCTGCTCCAGGACACTTGCTGGTCAAGTCCCAGTCTCTGTGTTTTTGAGCAAGAAAAGTCTGCCGGAGTTCAGCTCCTCGGCACTGCCAGTGCACCCAGCGTCCGTGAAAACGACACACAGACAAACCCGAGCACGCATGTGATGGAGAGCTTTTTTATGATAGTTTTCTCAACACATCAGGACATTTGTTGCTGTTCTGTGTGAGGTAGCTTTAAGAGGGTTTAAAAGCTTTGTACTTCTGGACCGTATTACTGATGTTTTGTACGACGCCACGGTTTAAAAAAAAAAAAAAAAAAACCCAAACAAACCAACAATAATGTAATTTCAGGAAGATAGTAGCAATGTTTTGAGAATAGTCTTAATTAAATAATTTTTTTTAAAATTTGTAACGTATTTCTTTACTTTCATTGCTCTGATATGCATCAGTTTGTCATATTGTTGTATTATGACTATTCTTGAAATATTGCAGCTTTTTTTTCTTGTAACTTTTATCACAAAAAATTCTCATATTTATTCTCATATTATGACTTTTTTTTTTCCCCCCCTTTATTTTTCTTAAAGTATTACCACTTTATTCTTGAAGTCCTGTATTTTTATTTTTAAATGGTGGCCCTCAAATTCACTTGTAGTTTGAAACGCCTCTGACTGTATAAGTTTATCTTGAATGGCCCAACCCCAACAGCAACAAAAAACGCTTTTTTTTTTTTGGTTCAAACTATTGATCTTGGTTGTTGACAAAAGTAGTTGAATATGAATTTTGTATCTTTTGAATTACTGTATATAAATGTCTAACTAATTTATTTAATAAATATACATTTGCCAATTTGTTTTTCATTTGAACTTGCTAGATTAGGGTTAGTATACTAATCCTTTTGAATGTAAGATTCATGACAAGAATCATGACAGTAGAAAGTTTTAAAGCAAAACTGTATACTTGTCAGTAGGGATGGGCGATATGGACTTAAAACTATATTGTGATATTTTCTGGTGTTTATTGTGATAACGATATCAGTGATTATATAAATATAGTACCGTGCACCACTGCTTCTAGCTACAAGTGATGGCTGTGATCTTGAGAGCCTCAGAAACCCAAACATTGCTCTAAAAGTAAAACTGATTTCCTGTAACAGAACCAGATCCAGATTGTAGAGGTACAGTAGCTCCTCGTTTAGTGATAAACTCCTCCTCGGCTTCACGTCCATCTTCCGCTGAACTTGTTTTCACTCTGCATGTGAGCTGAGAACGGGTCGCAGACCGTCGCACACAGAAATACGTCTTCAACTAGACTTTATTGTTATCACAGGAATACTAATCCTTATCGTGGGGAGATTTTCTACCGTGATGTCGCCCATCTCTACTTGTCAGTATGTTTAAATATACATTTTTGTCAATTTGTTTTTTCGTTCGAACTTGCTAGGGGTAAAATTAGAAAATTTGAGTTACGGCTTTAATAATAAAAAATCAGAACCTTAAGAAGTACAAATTCAAATCACAGATATGCAGATTTTATGCAAATCAGGTGAAAAGTGACATATCCAGCTTTCAGAGCAGATCAGCAAATGAATCAGTTTTTTGTTCTCTAATTAAAATGCTTTGTTCTTTTCATATAGCTAGTTTTCTACAGTGATGTTGAACACTCGATGCCCAGCGTAAGTTGTAATGTGTCAACATAAGGGACTCTGATATTCTTAAACCACAGTAACATGCTTCGTCTACAATGGCCTCTAGACATCATGTGTTTTTAATCGGCGCGTAACGTGTGTTTGAGGTTGTTTTTCAGATGATTATTTCATTTTGCCAACGTGTTTGGCTTGAAATACAAAAAGACACCGCATTCATTTTTAAACAGCCTTTTAGGGTCACCCATCAGGTTTTCTTATACATCTGAGCGTTTATGTGCTTGACAAGAAGCTACATGCAGCCACTGAATAAATGAATAAACAAGCCTAATGAAACTGTGGTAACGATGCACTAGTGCAGGAGTTCCCAACCGTGGGCTCGCTTGGTTTTACAAACCGGGGTCGCGAGAGAAACTCCTGCCCAATCTCCTCTTCTGTTTCATTCATTTATTTTACAAGTTAATATTAAAATATCTAAGACGGATTTTGTGCGCTAATCTTTTGAAATTCAGAGAAGCCATATTTATTCCAAGAGTTTTAGTCTTGGCCAAATCCATCTTCCATCTTCCTCTTCCATCTTCCTCCTCTATACAAACTAGTATGTCTCAAATCACTTACTTGTGTACTGTTCTAGGCTGTTGTTGAGTACTAAATACTAACAACTATTTTGAACACCTCTCATGTTGCCTTCCAATATACCGGCCTGGTCTATGTACCTGCGGTTTGGATTTTCTAGATACTTCTGAATGTAAGGTTCATGACGACAGCAGAAAGTTTTAAAGGGAAACAGAGCTTGTCGGTATGTTTAATGTCGCTGCGCAATCGCTGAACGTTTTACAGTTTTGACTGAAACATAACAGACAGGGATGTTTTGGCTCTGATGTGAAATCACGTGAATTTCCTTTTTTAAATCTTGTACCGGATGTACCTAACGCATGCCGTAAACATGTGAATAATGCCGCTTGCATCATCACTGGTTGTGCGTCAAATATAAAGGGACTCCGCTGTGTCGCGCCAGATCGTATCACACCACCTCCTTGTGGATTATCTTCTAGTAACACCACAACACTCTCTGGCTCTGGTACGTCAGTTCAGGGAATGTTCCTTTTGCTTTTTCATCATTTTCTTTACAAATATATACATTACTGACATAATGAAGTGTTCTCATGCAGTTCTAAATGATAAATCTGAAATAAAATAAAAGTAGCTTGATCAAGGCAGAAAATTCATCCTGTCCACTTGGGGTCATTAAACCCCCCAAATTTTTGGAACCCCTGCTCTTGAGTGGGTTTTTACATGCTATAGTTTAGAGCTGCAACAACTAATTGCTAATAATCGATGATGAAAATCGTTGTCAACAAATCTCATTATCGACTGGTTGGTGTACACCCGGCACAGGATGCGTTTACTCACGTTACTTCTCTTCCGAAAGCACACTTAGGAGAGTAAATACTAAAGTTATGCCCCAAATGAAGTACTATACACTTACACTATGCACTGTGTACACTACCGTCTAGTGTAAGGATTTTAGAAAGGTAATATAGTCTCAAAAGGAACACTAGCGTTTTTTTTTTTTACTAACCGGAAGTATAAACCACTTCCTTGTCGATGACGCCATACGCACGTAATGCGATGCCGAATAATCGGCCAACTAATCAATTATGAAAATAATCGTTAGTTGCAGCCCTAGTATAGTTACAAAACAAGTGAATGTGCACATAGCATCATTCATGCGGTCAGATTCTGCAAACCTGACGTACTTGAAGGTTCATTACAGTTTAAAGGGGTTGTGCTGAACATTACTGCTTACTGATCTCTGCATCAGAATATTGCCAGACCTGGCTTTTATTTTCAACATTTTTAGCTGAAAAGCAATTTCAGTATTCAAACACTGGCACCTCAGATGGTTGAGTAATGACTTTTATGTATGAACAGCAAAAAAAACAACAACCCAACAATGACTGATAAATGTCATCCACAGCCCAGAATACACAGCATGTTTTGGTTCACTTCTCGTCTTCAGGATCGAGTCTCTTTCTCACTGCTGTTGAACCATGGTGGAGCTCAATTGCAACCGTATCGAGACAAGCTCACGATGATGGTCTCGGACTGGATGTTTTAATCTGCACCGAGTTACATTGCTGTGTTCTCACCTACACATATGAACCGCAGCGAAGAGGAAAACGCACCATGGTTCGATTCAAACGGGACTTAATGTGTCTAAACTTGCTAAAATCTGGATTTGTATATTTGAAAGCCTGTTTAAAATCTCTTAACTGAAGCTGCAGTATATCTGTGCCACATAAAATGAAGACAGCGTTGTTGTCATGGCGCGCACGTTTGAGGTGCTGGAAAAGTCTTTGCGAGTGGGTGGATTTTACTTTAATGCTGCATTGGGAAGCGGTCAGATATGCAGCTTTTTTGGACGAGAGAGGGAGGGAGAGAGAGAGAGCAAGAATACTTTTACAATAACATTGAGTGTAACTATGTTAGTCTCCATCAGGAGTTTTTAAACTACATTAGATATCAGGTACTTTTTAGGCTTGTGAGATCGTGTGTAATATGCCATCGTCGTATCATGCGTCAGTTAACTGTAGTGTCGTGTATGATTTTGAAGGGGGCGTGGCCAGACATGCGTAATGCTTGTCATGTACACGTAATGTCATTACAGTGGGGGAAAGAAAAAACAGGAAGATGGATACAAGTCAGCTGTAGTTTTTGGTAGCGTTTAAATTATTTTTTTTATTGATGAATTGTCTGACAACAAGGTCTTGCAAGTCTGAAGTAAATAAACCCAAGTTATTTAGCTGTATCTAAACTGCATCAGAGACAGATTGCTTGGTGCTCTGCTCAGACAGCAGGCCAGAAAAGAGGAGAAAAGGAAGCATTATGAAATGCAACACAATTTATTTTTGTTGCTATTAAAACTGAAGGCACGGAATTTTTCCCTATTTAAATTGACTTGATGGCAATCGCAGTAGTTAGAATTTATCAGCGATTCATGATACTACTCGTCCCAAGCCTAGTACTTTAAGTTTGCAGAACGAGCCTATGCCTATATTGCACCATGAACGATGTGGCATGCAAGATTTTTTTTTTTTTTTTTTTTTTTTACCCTAGGCACAGCTTGATTTAGTAAATATAATGTACGGAATCTGTACGTACCATACCAAAAAAGTTTTTTTTAATCAAATGAGATTTGAGCTCATATGCTCTGCACTTTCTACAAACTTAGAATTACGACCTGATGTCAGCGCGCGCACACTGCTTCAGCCTGAAACATTTAGTAAAAGCTTCAGTATTTCTGCTCATTATTTGTGTGGAAAACACAAACACGTGTGCCACAGACAAGAGGAAAGTTGATCATTCTACACTACAGACATTTCCTCTCTTTCTCTTCGAGGTTAACAGAATAAACGTTCGCTAATCCTCAGGATTAAAGTGCACCTATTATGGTTTTTCAATTATTACCTTTCATATTGTTTGTTTTATAGAGCTGTTTGTGAATGTAAGAACATCTGCAAAGTTTCAAAAATCAAAGCACACGACAAACGGAGTTATTGACCCCCAAAAGAAGGAACTGATTCTGAACACCTGAAACGAGTCGTTAGTGATTCCAGACTTTACTTCATGTATTAACCTATGTAGGTTTGTAACAAAAAGCCCCGCCTCTGATCTTCATCGGCTGCTCGCTGACAGCGGTGGACCAGTCAGAACAGACTGGGACATCTGACCAATCAGAGCAGAGTATGTTCTCTGAAAGGAGGAGTTTAGAATGAATCCTTTAGAACGAATCATTTAACGAGTCGTTTGCGACACTGGGGTTAAAAAATGTAACGCTACAGTTTAAATGAACAAATTAAAGTGTTTTTGACCTTGGATTCATGTAAATCTATTGTATGAAATCTTTAAAACAAAATTAGGCACGTTTCAAAACCATAATAGGTGCTCTTTAATAATAGTCGGAAGGTGCATCCCTGGTTCGTACCTACTCATCGAAATTCCATCCGAGTGTCTGATCAGAGATTCGTTGGAATGTGTTCGCATATTTGACGTTTATTTGCTTTGTGCATGTGAAGAAATGGTAAATCCCCCACTGTTTAAACTTCCTGTGTTTATTTATTATTTACAGCATTAGTTGCATTTTGGGAGGGATGGGCGGAATAGTTTGTACTGCTGCAAGCCTATTTGCTGAATGTTCCACAGCTCAAGAAGGTGGTGCTCAGGTGTTCTCCAGCAGGACTCGAACTACCTTCTGAAATTTGCTCAAACGTTCAGTAATCGCGAAATTGTAATTTGAGATGATGTAATTAGTATGAACGTTTGTCTCGTTCCCCCACCTTTTACTTTACTGTTACGCCTTCTGATAAATCGATCATCGGGAGCTTCAGAGTTGCTCGCAAATCAAGACAACGAGAGTATAATTAATCTCGTATTATAAGGAGATGCAAAAAAAAAAATGTATAATTGTTTGGAAGATGAAGTTTGGGAAATGGATGTCTCAAATGCACGTCGAATGTCTGTCTGGTGATGCTTTGAGGTTTTTTTTTATAAATTTTTTTTTTTATTAAAGCGCTGTCAAGGGAGCCTCCCTTAAATAATTGCAAAAAGAGAACCTAATTGATTTTTATGTGGAGACTGAGGGATGATACTGATGCTCTTGTCTATGGGTTTTATGAGCTGCCGTTTGGTGAGGAATCGAACACAGTGGCAAGCAGCTCGATGTTGCTTAAGGCAGGGGTGCATCTCTCGACAGACTCTGTGAATATTGACATGCCTGCTGCTCAAATCATTAGAAGGCTGAGAGCTGGGAATAATCACTGGAGGCCACAGTAAACTCGACTCTGCTCTGCTCCCCTCCCCATCGCCGCCTCTCACAAGTCCTCGCGCAAGGCTCATAACAAATTCCTTCAATATAACGTCTACAGTTCACATGGCATGCGGCTATTCCCCTTGTTCCGTGCTGGAATGGAGACAAGGTTTCATATCGTCGATCAATAAAATACAAGGAGCCGAAAAACACGGGACATTCCACAGCGGCTCCCGTGATAAGATGCTTTATTAGCTATCGCGTTACAGTAATATTGATAGTAGTATTTGGTTATGAATTAGGCTTGGACAATAATGCACTGTTCTGTTATCAAGAGTTAAATTGTTGTTATAAATCCACTGACAGTCTGTCTTGGCTGAGCATCATGGCTAACCTACTATTAGTTAATTATTTATAAGAATAATTTTTATTATTTGATTCCTGTTAAGCCGTAATCAGCGACTACTTCAATTATATAGTAACTAGGGCAACATCTAACAATTTATAGCCCTATCATAGGGTTAAAAAAGCCCACTGATAACCGATTTACTTCACCCCCCCAGGTCAGACCCCTTGCTCCACCCACAGTGATTATCTATTGATATCAGGGTTGTCATGGAAACCTGTTTTCTCAATGATCACACCCGGTTCCTGCCCTGTTCTCGTCTTCGCCTTGACCACGTTTCGAAAGTGTGTATGTCTATATCTCTATGTATATAGATGTGCGTATTATGGGGGGGAATAACCTCACAAATAACCTCAGATGACGAAAAACAACACATTTCATTACTTAGTCATTTAATGTTTTCAAGTAAACCACCATACACCAACAGGGTGAGGGGAAAAATATAAGTACATCCTATAATTCATTAACATTAGAACCACCTGTAGCGACAACAACTCGAAGTGAACATTTTCTGTAGGAGTTTCAGTATCTTGCATTGTTTTGGAGAAATTTTGGCCCACTCTTTACAACGTTGCTTCAGTTCATTGATGTTTGAGGGCATTTGTTTGTGCAAAGCTCTCTTAAGATCCAACCACAGCATCTCAGTGGGGTTGAGGTCTGGATTTTGACTTGGCCATTCCATCACCTTGATTTTTTTCTTCTTTAGCCATTCAGATGTCGATTTGTTGCTGTGCTTGGGATTATTGCCCTGTTCTATAACCCAGTTTCATCCCAGTGTAAATTGCTGGGTTTCTGGACAGATTTGTCTCAAAAATATTGTGGTATAGAGTGGAGTTAATTAACTAAGTTTCCCAGGTCCTTTGACTGCAAAACAAGCTCAGATCACAGTTGGTATGGGGTATTTGTGGTGATACCTTTTGCGTTTGGTTTATTACACTGTACATGATGACCAGACATCTCTGCCTTGGTTTCATCAGTCCAAAGGATTTTGTTCCAGAACTTTTGTGGTTGGCTCAGATGCAATTTTACAAACC
Source organism: Ictalurus punctatus (assembly GCF_001660625.3). Taxonomy (NCBI): domain Eukaryota; kingdom Metazoa; phylum Chordata; class Actinopteri; order Siluriformes; family Ictaluridae; genus Ictalurus; species Ictalurus punctatus. The sequence goes on along the minus strand of NC_030439.2, from coordinate 8,046,312 downwards.
TAAGCCATGCTGCCATGTTCTTTGTCCAAACCACACTTCCATGGAAGCCATACTTCAGTTCAGTCTTTTTCTGATTGTGCTGTCATGAACATAAACATTTAATATGCTTAAAGAGGCTTGTAGGTCACATGATATAGGTCTTGTGGTTTTCTTTATATCTCCGAGTTGGGATGTGACTGAGGGTGTGTGGGGGGTGTTTTCTCCACTCGCTTATGAATAGCCATGCACTTTTCACTTTCGAGTTAGCAGCAATTGCTTGCTTGATTGGTGGGTTCGTTATTATTGTTAATGAAAAACACAACAACTACAAAATCGTACAATGCCAAACTCGCTTATATTAAACGTAGAACTTTTGAAACCAAATTTCCCACCATCGTCTTGTCAGTCAGCTCACCTCACTCCCGTCACGTGATAAATGAAATGTGACTCCTGCTGATCTGTGCTGCAACTCTGAATCATTCGGCTCATACTTAATCGAGTAGATGTGTTCAGTTTTTAATTGTAGCTTCTGTTCTCTAACTGAAGTAAATGATTTTTATTACTATAAAAAGATCAAACGACTTGGGGTGGTGCCGTGGTGGGCAAGTGAGGTAATCGGTGTGTGGCCCAAACAACATTTATCACAGCAAGCCTAATCTCTGAGCATTAAACAGTCTGATTTCTGACTGAATTTGCTGGGATGTCCACTCCAGTCCGTACAGGACTGTGTGGCCAAAAATGCTTGATTTAGCTGCAGCTTTTTTTTTTTTTTCCTTCCCCCCCGTCAAAGTTTGTAATGCAATTTGTGGAGGTTTTTTTTTGTGGGTTTGTTTACTTACTTATTTATTTTCAGAAAGCTACTAGAATCGCGACAGTGCAATCGCGCAAAAGTCTTTCACAGTGATGTTTGTTGGTAAACTTTAACTGTACTCATGTTCACCACACATGAATCGATGAGTGCTTTGATTGAACATGCGTTGTGATGACGTCGTGTGACGCTTCTTGGTCCAGATCTGCAGTAATTATGAAAAATCGCAAGAGTTTACTCGATTTCGCGTTCATTTCTGCGATTGCAAGATCTTGGAGGGACTTCCATTCCTGGGATGATTGGCAACTGTATCAAAGGCTCTCCATTTGTAATCCTTGTGAGTCGTTCTCACTGTAGAATGGTGCCAAACGCCAAAGTGACAAAAGTTCGTTTTTTATAGAGATAGGCACATGATTAACTAACCTTGTGCATTTCATTAGTAACACCTGGCTACTAATTACAGTCTTAATGATTGTGGAAGTAGGAATGGTGTACTTATTGGTTTACAAACGACTGAACACGGTCTCAAATTAGTGTGTAGTTTACATAACCAGCAAATATTTTCTCGGTCACGAAGCCATGCGGATTTATTCTCTTCCTTTTATTTGGCTATTTGGTCATTTTAATCATAATTAGTGTCCGGTGTCAGTGTTCTGTAGTGTTGTACAGTAGAATAGCTATTTGAATCTGTTAGCCAGTAAACTATTTTCAACCCAGCAGCGTTGAGGAGAATAGCTACATCGTTAAATGTTTGTATATATGCATGCTGGGCTATGTGAAGAAAAGAATTTCACTGTGCTATAATATATTTGTGACCAATAAAGTCTCAATCATAATAATAATAATTTATTATTATTATTATTATTATTATTATTATTTTAAGGTATGCTGTGTGTAAGTCGCCATTCTGCTTTCTGTTTTCAGCAAAGGCGATGGGAGTTGATTCCGCACGTCGATAATGATTCATCATGTGCAAAAATAGCAAGCACAATGTATTCAGCATCTAATTAGTTCAGTTAGCGAGACAGCCAGTGGATATTGACGTTTATTTTGAATTACGTCGAGTGGTCGGAATTGAATAAATGTCAATGAATGGATTCCATTTGGTCAAACAAACATGTAGTGTGTGCATTTGCATTAAAGGAATGCGTTTTTAACAGACACGGGAGGAGAATAATAAGTACAGCAATACAGCATCTTCATACAGTATGTGTGTTTAATTTAAATAGAGATACCTGAACGTTACCAAAAACGTTGCAGGTCAACCTTTACGTTCTTCTACTCGGACGTTGAAGTTGTTCAGTTAAATGTAAATGCAGCTCCTCGCTTAATTACTAATCAGTGTGCACAGTAAATGTAAAAATCACTAAACATCGTGCTGAAGGGTTTCTGTTGCAGTGTTGAGAGATCGATCTGCTCAGTGCAGTGGTTTATTAGTCCTTACAAAGCCAGAAAAATCTAATCAAAACACGCTGTCCAGCTCTGAAATTGCACATATACCTGACCAACTAAACCACAGATGACAACTCTGCAATGCTTATTGCGATGGGAAATCCATGCAGGGTTAAAATAAAGATTCCTGGTGCTGTAAATGATCCCAGAAATTCCTCTTGTGGTTGTTGTGAGCATCCGAGCCTACTCTGTATGATTTTATTTTGTCTTCGCAGAGTTTTCAAATGTGAAATTTGAATTAAGGACTTGTTATGAACTATTACACACCCACGCTTGCATAATAAATACACATAATTGACAACCATGACACGTAACAGTGATTGTTGTTAGTATGGCACAGTATACACGTTTGGTACCTGCTTTAATTATTGGTCTGGCTTACTGTCGAGTGTAGACATCGGTGTATTTGTGTAGTAAATAAAGTAGTAAGCCCTAGTGTCAGTAATTATTTACACGTTGTGTAAATTTGCCTTAGTGCTTTATTTAATATTGGGATATTCTGCATATATAAAACCCCTGAGAGTCAATTAGTACTTAGGGTTGGGCAATATACCGATTATAATATTGATCTCGTGATAAATGATGACTGATGTACTTTTCTGAGATATTTTTAGTATGGTGATGTATTTAAAAAAAATTATTACAAATTAAATGGTACTAAATGGATGCCGTTAGATTGGAATCTTTTTGTAGACATTAAAGAAAAGTATCATCAAACTCGGTTTAACTTTTTTAAAAAAATGAGTACTGTTTTACAGACAGTTTGTTAGCTAAATCATATATCATGATAGTCATCATGTATCGCAAAAATGTCTTCACGTATCATGGTGATATTTGTGTCGACCTAGGTTAAAGGTGAAGTGTAAGGGGTTTCAAACCTTTTAAAAAAAAAAATAAATAAATAAAAATAAGTTAGTTGCAAATTCAAAATCCTGAATAATTTCCACTAGAGTACACGCTAAATTCAGGAGTATCTTCTGGATGTCTTAATTCCAGGTTAAAGCTGAAGCTGACCTTCATTTGAGACATCGCTTGTACATGTTGTCAGACATGAATTCCATGCATTTGCATAGTGCAGTACCAACATAACGTGGCTCACGGAGGCAGTATAGCACTATGTGGCACTGTGTCTCTAACTAAATAAACAAACTAACGTTGTGTCTCAAATCGCACACTTGCATTCAATTCTGGATCGTTATTAAGTACTAGCACTACAGTACTAGTAGGGCTGCAACTAATGATTATGTTCATAATCGATTAGTTGAATGATATAAAACTTTAACTGTTTGTCGAATTTATATATATATATATATATATATATATATATATATATATATATATATATATATATATATATATATAAAAACAAATATAAATAACGGCCTCGTTAGTAATATAGATGCATCTCAAAAAAAAATTTTATATTGTGGAAAACTTGATTTTTTTTTTCCACCCTAATTTAATTCAGAAAGTGGAACTTTCATATTTTATGGATTCATTACACATATTTCAAGCCTTTTTTGTTTTAATCTTGGTGATTACAGCTCATGGAAATCAAAAATCCACTATCTCAGAATATTAGAATAAAGAATTTATAATACAGAAATGTCAACCTTCTGAAAAGCATGTTCATTTATGCACTCAATACTTGGTTAGTAAATAAAGCTAGTGTTCCATTTGAGATGATATTAGCTTTCTTAAATTCATACACTAGACAGTAGAGTATATAATGCATAGTATAAGTGTGTAGTACTTAATTTGGGACACAGCTTTAGTATTTCCTCTCCGATGTGTGTGGAAAATTAATTGGTTTTTGCTGCTCATTGCATCTTGGGAGCCCTGGTTAATCTGTGCAACTTTAAAATAGATGAACACATGGTGTTAATATTCTCAGCAAATAATGTAGACTTTTATGAACTAATCATTATGTGTGTTTATAGCCGTAGTGTTTTCAGGTTGAACGTTTGTGGGATTTATATGGAATTATCATTGTAACCGGCAGATGAACTGGTTTAGCTTTTGGAATGAATCCAAACAGGAGCAAGGTCACAGCAAGGTCAAGTGTCCTGAAGTAGTTTTTCTTCAATGACTTCTTTCCTGTTTTGAATAAATTTTCAGGGTATTTCAGGTTTACAAATGACTAACTACAAGGACTAGGCTTTGACACTGTTGCCATGAAGTTCTACACATTTTTATAGTTTTTATTGAATTCCTTCCCAGTATTTCATTGGAAGTGGAAATCTTTTTCGAACTGAGGATTTAATCCTAACAAACATTCCAGACATATTCTACCTTGACCTGAAATTGCTTTGTGTGCATGGCTGTAAAGCTGTAGGTTTTTCCGAAAACTCATCACTTCTCTCTGTTCCGTCTTGTAGACACGGGCCGTGGAGGGAGCCGTTCAACCCTTACTACGTCAACACCGGCTACGCGATGGCACCCGCCACCAGTGCCAATGACAGCGAGCAGCAGAGCATGTCCAGTGATGCAGACACCCTCTCCCTAACAGACAGCAGTGTGTATGTAAACACACACACATACACGCAGAGTCATCCTCACAAGTACACGAGCATAGAGCTGTAAGTTAGTCAGATCGTCTGGGTTTCCCTTCCTCTCGGAGCGGTATTGCTTGGAGTGCCACAAGAATCGCAAAACCCCTTCATCAACCGTAGCGAATTTCCCACGAGGGTCATTTGAAGCTGCGGCCGATCTCGAAGCAGCATCTCCGGCACTTCTGTGGGACCAGGAATAAAGCAGGCTTCCTCTGAGGTGGCCCCAGTCTGCTCATTACCCACCCTAGAGAAAGCCTCAAAATGTTATTACTTATGCTAATTATAGAGCATACAGTTGAGTTGCAACTCAGCTTCTGTAGTCTATAATTTGAAGGCATTCCTTTAAATGATCTTTCCTGAACTTAAAAGGTTGGTCGGTCCCCTACATTGTATGGAACATGTGGAGATTTGTGAAAGGACTGAAAATGAAATCCTGACATCAGATCAGTCTTTAAAGGGATCCTGACCACATGCAAATAATGTAGGTTGATTATATTTGCCTCGGCAGTATGATGGTGAATTTGGGGGGGCAATTAAATGCAACACAGCAATTTTTATTTTCCATTATCAATCTGTACTGTAACTTTAAAAAAAAATAATAAAAAACTTTCCCCTTTGGACCTATAACCAATCGGCTAGTTTTTTGTAACCACGGGCCTTAATTGCAGAACATATGCTATCGTTTAGTGCTCCTGATTTCCTCCATCTAGGCAGGAAGTATGTTTCCATTTAGGGAGGTGAACGAGGACATGGAAATGCAGCCGGAGAAATGGATAGACACTGGGAATGCGATAAGTTCAGAGATAGCACCGGGAAACCGTGTTAAAAGAAACATGAAAGGCAGGGAAGGAGGGAAGAAACGTGTGTCTGAAGTGGGTTAGATTAGAGGCTGTAGAGGTGCGGAGACACAGCAGGACACAGTGTACCCAGTGGGATTAAAGCTTCCCCACAGCCATGGCACAGAGGGTCCCATATCCACTCAGCTAAAGGAATGGCAGGGTGCTGCTTTCACGATTCAGACAGGCGCGCTCTCGTCACAGGGGGGAAAAAATCATTCTGACTCTGCTTTGTGCACGCCTGTCGAATTTGAATGTATTCTTAGTATTAAAATGTGTGCAAGACTTGCTTTGCTATCACAGTTTGTATTCGAATGTGTGAAGCGTGATTGAGGTGTACTACTTGGTCAACTGATTTCCGTTTACTGTGTTTTTTGTTGTCAGTTGCTTTAAATTGTTTGTTTGTTTATGTATTTATTTATTTATTTATTTATTTATGAGGAAGCAGTTCCAGCTGTAGTGGTGATGTAGTAGTAGTAGTAATAATTTTAGTGGTGATAGTAGTAGTGGTGATAGTAGTGGTGGTGGTAGTAGTAATACTGGTGATAGTAGTAGTAGTAGTAGTAGCACTAGTTATAGTAGTGGTGGTGGTAGTAGTAGTAATACTGGTGGTAGTAGTAGTAGTAATATTGGTGATAGTAGTAGTAATATTGGTGATAGTAGTAATAGTGGTGATTGTGGTAATAGTAGTAGTAGTAGTAATAATAGTGGTGGTAGTAGTAGTGGCGATAGTAGTGGTAATAGTAGTAGTAATATTGATGATAGTAGTAATAGTGGTGATTGTGGTAATAGTGGTAGTAGTAGTAGTAATATTGGTGATAGTAGTAGTAATAATAGTGGTGGTGGTGGTAGTAGTAGTAGTAGTTATAGTGGTGGTAGTAGTAATATTGGTGATAGTGGTGATAGTGGTAATAGTGGTAGTAGTAATAATGCTGATAGTAGTAGTAATAGTGGTGGTAGTAGTATTAGTTGTAGTGGTGGTAGTAGTAGTAGTAATATTGGTGATGCTGGTGATAGTGGTAATATTGGTGATAGTAGTAGTAGTAGTAATAATAGTAGTAGTAGTATATTAATCCTACTGTATTGCTGTGTCAGGGTTTAGTGCAATATTAATAGTGCTTATTAATATTTTATAGAATAACTCAAAACTCCTTGTTTGTCCCTCATTAGAGATGGAGTCCCTCCCTATAGATACCGTAAACAGTCTCGACGTGAGATGCACGAAAGTGCCAAAGCTAACGGGCGAGTGCCACTACCTCATATTCCTGTAAGTACCCTTTAAACATGACTCTCCATACACTGCAGCCATTTTACCTTTTGCTCTCCCTCCACCTGTCTGTCTCTCCCATGCACAAACACCTCTTTTCTTTCTTACTTTCTTTTTTTTTTTTTTAAACTGTGCCTCTGCCTATCATTTTGTGGTGCCCTGCTTCCCCCCCCCCATTTTTCTTGACATTCTCCTTTCTGTCTTCTCCCTGCCTCTCCTGAAATGAATGTGCATTCTTAAGATGCACAGTGGTGTCTAGTGGGTGCCTTTGATCATGTGCTGGCGAATAGCTGATGGAGCGAGAGAGAGAATGTGTGTATGTGAGCGTGAGCGCTGTCTGATGCGCTCTTCAGCTTATTCCTTCCTATGAAGCCTGTGCTGTGAAGCCTGGGCTTCCTCATTGCACTGACTTCACCCTAATTGGAGCCTCTGAGATGGAGCTCACCTGCTTTTCCTCCCGTCAGGAGCTTTCACCCAAATTATAAAGAGCAAGGGGACATTTGCAGTACATCTCAAGTTTTAACCAAACATTGTAAATATGTTGTGAGGATGTACTCGATGAAGAACGAGCTCCAGTATTGCATGTTGCCTTATGTTAAGTTGAAACACCTGTCAGTAACTGCTAGATAACTAGGACTATAGTGTAAATGTTCATACTGTACATCGGAATAGGATTTTTTAATTCTTTTTTTGCGCGTGTGCATATTTTTGTTTCAGTTTAGTGGAGGTGGACTGATTTTTATTCATCGCAAAACCTATGCTAAAAACCAACCACTCTTAATTTTCCTCCACCATAAATGCACATTTTATGGCCAAATGCTTCTAGACACCTGCCCATTACATCCATGTGAGCTTGTTGAACATCCCATTCCAGATGAATCTTCTCTTTTCCATTATAATAAGCTCCAATCTTCTGGGAAGGCTTTCCACTAGATTTTGGGTCATGGCTGTGGGGATCTGTGTTCAGTCTGCTACAAGCAACCTTAGTAGGGTTGAGGTCAGGCACTACTGGGTGAGGAGGCTCCAATTCCAGTTCACCCCAAAGGTGTTCGGTTGGGTTGAGGTGCAGGACTCAGGACTATTCCACTCCAACCTTCTCGACCCATGTCTTCATGGAGCTCACTTTGTGCACAGGGGCATCCTCGTGCTGGAACAGGTCTTCGCCTCTTCCAGTTGAAGGGGAAAGTGTATTGTAATGCTACAGCTTTCAAAGACATTCTAGATGATTCTGTGCTTCTAACTTTGTGGCAATAGTTTAGGTAAGGTGTACATATGGCTGTGATGGTCATTCATCTCCAGTAATCACTGTGTTTAGATTTTGAGAAATAGAGCCATCTAGGTTTGTTGGAGTATATAGCGTGGGCAGATACAATCAAAAGTAGGAACTGTTGGAGTGGGTGGGATTGGTCAAACTCTCTGGTGGGAGCGGGCTTGTGTGGGTTTTTTTTTATTTAATTTTTTTCCTTCTCCTCCAAAAGATGGTGTCAGCGTTGCTAGTCCATGTGATGCATCACAGCCAACAAAATATAAGTAATTGAAATTGTCTTCTTTATAACCGCTAAGCTAATCATTAATGGTTTAACAATAACTGTTTTCACTGTTCAGTCTGGTGAGTTGCTTATCCAGACCTTTTGTAAGCAAGGAATTTTATGTACTGGACCAAATTTACTTGAATCCCCTTAATACAGAGAGATGCTAATCAAATAAAGTTGCTCTCCAGACTCAAATAATATCTTTTACACGCGGTGTGACGAGAGCAGCTGAAACATTGTTGGAAGAGGATAAGGATTATGGGTACACTGTTGACCTCTACAAGGGACATTTACACATTTTGTTTCTCTGTCTGTATAAATACACTTAACTAGCTAGCTAACCTGGCACTTAATGACTTTACATTAAATCCTCCTGTTAGGGCGAACAAAACAAGGACTGAGCAGCACACCAGAGCTTTCAGTTGCCTGGTAGGCTAGCAAAGGAAAATATGATTTGTTCACCCTGGAGTTCTGTGATGAAAAAGCCTCAGTGGTGCTGCATGTGGAACATTTACGCAAGATAAAGAGTCATATCTTGAAGTTTCTTTGGCAGTGAACAAGCAGACACAGATGCAAAAACAGCCCTCATGGAAACAATCCGAGAATGCAAAAGCCCATCCTTGATCAACCAGTGTATATACTGAACAAATGGCAAGTGGAATGGAAAAAATGTGGAAATAATAAATTATTCGAAATAAACCCCGTTGTAGGAAAAATATGTACTTACCATTTTCAAACTAGACATGATCAAGTGGTGTACACAAGGTGCCGTATAGGTCACACCACACTTACACATGGATATTTATTGAAGGATGAATAATTACTAGAGATGCAACGATGTATCAGCCGATAAAGGCAATTTTTCACGCTATAGGCGATCGGCCGATAATATAAAAACATTCGATGATCAGGGCCGATTATGTCCCTCAATCAAAAGAGTGTGGGAAAACACATTGAATTCGTGCTGTGTGTAAAGATGTCTCTTGTGTGGAATGATGACAAAACTGCAGTTTGTAATCTCTGTAAGCTCTGCACTGCTAAAATTTTACACTGGAAGTGAGCAGCAGTGAAGCGGGAGTTTCGGCGTCGAGTCTAATATTTTTTTCATGCACTGCTCACGCTGAATTAAAGCGCCAGTACACTGTTGAAAAATTTAAATGAAGATGGGGTGACAAAGTATATATTGCACAGAAAAATATATTTGTGGAGTAGTATATTTCATATCCAGTTAATGTTAATATCATAAAAAAAAAAAGTTTAGATTATATATTACCAGTTTGATGTTCAATGATAAATTAGAAATGCTTTTGTTTGTGGTGAGTGTGAATCCTAACAGGAGGTTATGAATTAATATGAATAAATGACATTCAGTAAGTTAAGAAATCTTAGTTTAATCTTCAGAATTTAATTAATGTGTTAATATTAAAGTTTTTATTTGCATTTCCTTCAGAATTGTGGAATATTAATTATTATTAATTTAAAAGAAGGCATAAAAGGCAGAACTATCGATATCGGCCGATATGACCGAATAATCGGTTATCAGTATCGGCCGATATGACTCTGAATTATCGGTATCGGCTGATATAACTGAATAATCGGTTATCGGTATCGGCCGATGTGACTCTGAATAATCGGGTATCGGCTGAGAAATTTAGTATCGTTGCATCTCTAATAATTATCAACGTCCTAAAATTACCTCGCTCCCTTGACCTTTTTTTTTTTTTCTCTTTCTTTTTTTTTTTCTTCCCCCCCCCCCGCCCTATTTATATCATGAGACAAACAGCTTTTATCAGGTCAAACGTTGAACGACGTGTTTTGTAAGACGGCTCAGGTAAACTTTTACAATTTTTATCACAAGTAAATGTTAAGAATCTTTTATAGAGTCATATTGTACAGAAACATCTGACTTTTTAAAGCTGAATTATATTGTGATTTTTTTTTTTTTGTTTTATTTTATTTGCTTATTTAAAAAAAAAATACTTTTATTATTACTGAATTTTTATTTTATTTATGTCTGATAAATAACTGAGGCTGGTACGACAATAAACCCAAATACAAAAACAAAACAGAAGGTGTAGCCTGTGGAAGCTCATGGAATTTGCAATAGTAAATGCCTCATGTCTAATGTGTTTGTTTTAGTTGACATTAACAGTTTCTTATACATTTCTTTGTCGATTACCTTGCTTTTGGAGATCGTGGCCTGATTGCAGCTGTAATGTTGCATTAAATGTTTTATTCTTGAGCAGTGTAAATGTACTTATTGTATATATTTTGTTTTGATTTGGTTTTCTTTTTCAAGACTTTGTTTGCAGTACTTAAACGATTTGTGACCATTTCTAATCAAGAATGCCATAATGCCTGCCGCTTTGAGGCGAGCAAATTCTGTTCTTCACGAGATTTATCATGCTTTGTCTCTCAGAAGAGGGAGATAATAAATAAATAAAATAAATAAATAAATATATAATCTTTTATGGTGGTCTGCAGAGGGAAGCTCAGTCAGTAGCTACATCTTGTCAAGACTTGACAGATTCTGCTGCTTCACTGGGCATGTAGCCATGTGAGCCGGGAATGAGACTGACACATCTGAAGTGAGTCAAGACTCGGAACAAAGAGAGCCAAAATGCAGAGTCCAAAACAAATTTGACCCTGTAATAAAAAATTTAAGTGCTCCTATAAGGTTTTGCTGGATGCCGGCCAGCACCTACCTGAGTCTTGTTGATTCGTTCATCCCTCGTTTATGGATTAATGCACATTCTGGACATATATGGCTTAGAGTTAGACAAAAAGAAAATGAAAACCAGAAAAGAAAACGTTAATCTGTTTACTAGTGCTTGTTTAGTGTACCAGGATAGAGTTGTTTTTGGTAAGTGCACACTCCCATGCTGACTGGAAAGGGTAGACTTATGATGACTCGTATTTCCACTTGAGGCTCAGAGCTGTTCCAGCATGACAACGCGGCCGTGCACAAACCGAGCTCCATGAAGACGTGGCGTGTTAAGGTTGGTGTAGAAGAACTCAAGTGACCTGCTCAGAGCCCTGACCTCAACACCTTTGGGATGGACTGGAGACTCCTTGCCTAATATCAGTGCCTGACCTCATAAATGTGCTAAAATCTAGTGGAAAGCCTTCCCAGAAGAGTGGAGCTGCTTATAACCTCAAAGTGGGGATTAAATATGGAACGGAATGTACGAGATGGTCGGATGCCCACAAACTTTTAGCCGTATTGGTCATTGAGCATTTCCTTAAGTACATAACTAATCACTCTTTTGTGTTGACCTTGCACTCATCCTCTAACCAAGATTATGTAAGTAGGGCACTGTAATTTCCTGCACATGCCCTGGGCTGCCCTGTTCTAACATTTCTCTGACTTTTTTTTTTCTTCCTTTCTTTTTTCTAATCATGATGTTTTGGTTCTGTTCATCACTCTGTTCATCTGCCAGCAGTGGGTTTCTTTTCCCTTAAAAAAAAAAAAAAAAAAAAAAAAAATTGTTTATTGTATGTGCACTATTTGTGTACTGCCGTTCAACTCTGATTGGTCATGTTTCTGTGCAGCGCACAAACCGGATGCCAAAGGATATCCACGTGGAACCAGAGAAGTTTGCGGCAGAACTAATTAGCCGGCTAGAGGCGGTCCTGAGAGAGCGCGAGGCCCAGGAGAAACTAGAAGAACGCCTGAAGAGGGTGCGGCTGGTGAGTCTGCTTCCAAAATGAAGGGGGTGAAGGGGGGGAATCTCAATTTCCCTGCTGTGTGGCTAATATTTGATGTGCAATTCCATTTTCTTTATCTGAAAACTATGCTCAAGGAACTAAGCATGCGGCAGAATGCATCGTGCGTAGGCTTATCAGACATTCCTATTCATTTCTGTTCTCTCTTTGTCTTCAGTGTCAGGTGAAACACCTGTGCTGGCTGAGACGCTTGCTAGTCTGGCTCTGAGTAATGACTTTGTTTGAAGTGAACTGAGGCGTGAAAAATTTTAACGCTCTCCACAAATCGGTATATCCCCCCCCTTCATCTAACACACACGCACAAAGCCAGGTGTTAAGTCTCAAGACAGATAATTTGCGTAGTTTGGCCGCCCGTAAGATGCATTGCCGTCATGTCCCAGTAACTCTGTTATTAAGAGCTTGAAGTAGGAATTTCGTTGTCTTTTAATTGATATTCTTCCCACTTGCCACCCTTCTACTGAGATTAGCACGGTTCTGCACTTTGAGGCAAGAAGAGTTGAGCTCATTTCAAGGTTTTTCCCCTGTCTGAGGAATGCAACAAGTGTAAATTTGGTTTTACCAGAGTTTTAAGGATTTCTTAAGATGCTGCACAGACTTTCCACATTAATTGTAAAAATCTGAGTTCAGTTTCTGCAGGTGCAGCCAAATGACTAACTTGTTGGTTTTTGCGTTGCACTTGTGACCAGTCATTCATTTGGTTAAAATCAAGTTGCTATGAATATCCTCGCTCGTAAGCCTTCCCTGTACGAGGTCTTTTTGAGGGTGAATGAGGCTGAGTCTGACCTAATGACTTAAGGACAAACGGGTTTCGTATTGGAGGTCAGGTTGGGCCTCTTATTTTAAACTATTTGACATGTTCTTGGGCTACTGTGCAGCATGACTATGTAAGTCAAGGTCAATGAAGATCATTAATCTAATCATAAATTTCCTTAAAACCAGACTAAAAGGTCTGGAAGTCATCAGCAAAGTTTGTTCACTGTCCCTGCAGGAGGAAGAAGGAGATGATGCGGATGTGTCCACAGCGCCTTCTTTGGCTAGCCACAGGCTGCCCCCTGCTGTGCATGTGCAGCACTACACGGCACGCTACTCAGACACGGCCTACAGTGGGTTGGGGCTGCGCGATGCGCATGAGGAGAACCCCGAGAGCATCCTGGACGAGCACGTACAGCGAGTCATGAAGACGCCTGGCTGCCAGTCACCCAAGTCTCGGTCACCTGATGGCCTTCCTGCCACCAAGATTCCTGGGCATATTGCCCCGCTGCCCAGTGGCCAAGGAAAACACCAAGCAAGGCTGGGACCCAAGGGTGAGCTGGGACATGTTTACCACCACAAACATACACATCACACACACCACGCTGAAGGAGAAGGAATGAGGCAGTGGAATGTGGAGCAGCACCATTATGGCTCCAAGACGAGGAATTACTCCGATGGCACCAGCTCAGTGGAACCCATTGGATATAGGTAAGCTCCCACCACTCATATAAAACTGATCAAAGCTGATGTTGGTCAGCATAGTAGCAATGAAACGTATGGTTAACTTTTATTTTAGCAGTAAAGGCGCCACACTGTCAAAACGGCCGTATAAGAAAGGCGAGGACATGCGGAACTTTGAGATGCGAGAAACTGCTCCAGAAGAGCTGGACCGAAACCAGAAGATCCTGCAGTGGATGATGGAGGGAGAGAAGGAGGCAGGGCGCTACAAGAAGAGCCCCTATGGGTGAGTAGGTCACACTGGTCGTGCACGATGCTAAGGCTAAGCTAATGATTGTAGATAACGTAAACTTTTACGCACTGTTTTGGTTTTCATAATATGAGACTTGAACAGTCTTTACATTCCACCAGTCAGTGCAGTGACCTTGATGGCAATGGTCCAGAGTGTTTTAAAAAAATTTGAACCTTTTACCTGAAGATAATTCTTTGTTTAAAGACAAACACTGATTTATTCCGCAAGTAGACCTTGGGGTGTTCCTGCTTATTTGGAAACCGAAACCACCCTGGCTGTTTGCGGATAAAATTTCCTAATCCTGAATACATGTGAGGTGGTCAGTATGTGAACGTGTTTGGCATCAGTAGAGAATGAAGGGGTGGTTGTTTATGATGGTATGTACTTTTGTAATCACTTCAGACTGCCGGACAATATGCTTTTCTGCAGTAAAACCAAAGATTGAAGTACCTTCAAAGCTTTCTGGCTCTGGCATTAAGAAGCTTTTCTGATTCTCTGATCTGTTCCTTAGGAGCCTCTCGGGCTCTAAGAAGGCGCAAGGTCACGACTCGGGCAGGCCGAGCTCAGTAGAGCGGCCGGGGGCCGTGCACCCATGGGTGAGTGCGCAGCTCCGCAACAATGTGCTGCCCTCACACCCCTTCATCCAGGATCCCACCATGCCCCCGAACCCAGCACCTAACCCCCTTACACAGCTGGAAGAGGCCCGCAGACGACTTGAAGAGGAAAAGAAAAAGTCCGGAACCCTGCAGACCAAACAGAGGTGAGCTACTCTTCTGTCTCTCTCAGAAGACAATACCAGCTTTTCCTCCTTCAAGCATATTTGTTGTTTTATCTTTTTCTTCCTTCGGGTGTGTACCTTCCTTCGGGTGTTGCGAATTGTATTGCAAGTAAAGTGAGGTGGCAAAGCACCACGACTTATTGTGGAGTGCCATGTGCACAGTGGTCAGGTCCGCTTTAATCATTCCCTTGCATCCCTGCATGCATGTAGTTGAGGCTGGATGTGGGTGGTGTTTTCTAATGTAGGAGTTGTTTCTCAGGTATGTGATGGAGGTGATCCAGAGAGGACGCACCGTGGTCCGGCCCGCCATTTTCCCTACCCTCAACGTGGTGCCTGCCGTGTCTGACACGGAGCTCTCCGAGGCCCAGTATGTCACACTGGCCCAGTTTCCCATCATGCCTTTCTTAGTGTGTCATCAGTCCTGTGGTTGACTCTGTGAGAGTGTACACCATCCTGCATCTACCACTGCAAGCATATTCCCTGCCTGGGCTGCACATGTCCTATTAACACATTCCAGCTTGTCCAAGCTCATTACCCCCATCCACCCCAGCCTTTCCCTTCTCATGTAGTTTTGTAGCCATGTGGTGTAGTTAGCAAGTAGCAACCGTTATCGTATTAGTGTGTTCTAACCTGTTGTTGGAAACGTCAAGCGCGTCATAGTTACGATTAGTCATGATTATTTATTTATTTATTTTTGTTTTTAAGAAACAAGGGATGTCTGGGAAGCTGGGAATGGGATTGAGGTCACGCTGAATGCGAACGTGTTAACACCATGTTCATGTCATCAGAGCCTGACTGCTGCAAGTAGCAGATCTTTTAGATGGCTGTTTTTCCACTCAAAAGGATCTGCTATGCAGTCTATGCAGATTTGAATCCTTTTATGATCCTTTAAATGCTTTAATCAGACTTTTTTTTTTTTTTTTTTTTATACTCGCCACTGATTTTATTATTTTTTTTCTCCCTTCCCTTTCTTCTACAGACACAAAGCCATGAAAAAGCAACAGTGTGAGAACATTATTGTGGCGTATTACTTCTGTGGCGAGCCCATCCCATACAGAACCTCGGTCAAAGGAAGGATCGTCACGTTGGGACAGTTCAAGGAGCTGCTTACCAAGAAAGGGAGTTATAGGTAAAGTTACACAAGTGTTTTTTGGCTTTAAAAGCAATGATCTGCAAAATGTAATTGTCAGGCAGGGCCCCCCCCTCAAATATTTTAAGAAAAAAAAAAAGCATGCTCCCTGTCACAGAGAAACAGAACAATTCACATTCTGTGTGTATGTGTGTGTGTGTATATAATAAATATATATGTATGTATGTATGTATGTATGTGTGTGTGTGTGTGTGTGTGTGTGTGCGTGTGTGTGCGCACACGCACTCACACACACACACACACACACACACACACACACACGTATGACACGACCAGTCCAGATAAACGTACTTCTGTTCACTTCCCCTTCACAGGTATTATTTCAAGAAAGTGAGCGATGAGTTTGACTGTGGTGTGGTGTTTGAGGAGATACGTGAGGACGACGCTATTCTTCCCATCTTCGAGGAGAAGATCATCGGCAAAGTGGAGAAGATCGACTGAAGGAGGAGGAGGAGGCAGCGCAGAGAGATAGCATGGCCTTTTAGGAGGATCTACTTAGCAGCCAGTAAGGGAAGGGAGCTTGGAGGAGGTGCTGATAGATGGTACTGAGTATGTGGGAGAGGGTTGAGGGGTGAGTGAATGGGAGAGAGAGAGTAGGGGAGAGTGGAAGCACTGTGGGATGTATGCTATTGACTCAAAGGCTTCTACCTCTGCATTAGAGCCTTCTCTGGTTCCCCACAAGGGCCCTGTGCTACTGGTCACCGTGGTATGCAGCCTTTGGACTTCAGGACAAGGCAGCACACACTCACCATTTTGGTGTATTTCTAACTTTGAAATGTAATGTAGCAGTGTAAAGTTTGGCTAGAAAAAAAAAAGACTTGCTAAGAAATATGTTTACTAAAGCTGCATATTTTTGATACAACATATCAGAAGGAAGGTATCCTTTCTAATGTAACATCCTCTTGTAATTTTATATGTACCGGTACCACGTGTACAGTCTGTTTAAAACAACGGAGGAAAAAAAAAGGAAAAAAAAGGTTTTATAACTATTTAAATATTTAAAAGGAATAAACCTATTAGTATGATTTTAACGTTTTGGCAGATCCAGTTCGAGATGATCGTAGCTCACGAGGCCCTTTTCGCGCAGGTGGCTGGATGAAAACCAGGAACTGTACTCCACGCTCTGTTAAATGCTTTTTTTTTTTTGTCTCTTTCTTTCTTTTTTTTAAAAAACAAAAACTTTTCAACCCGATCTTAAGCGTTCTCCACTCAGAGTGACACCAGGTCGTGCTGCACTTTCTCTGAGGGGAGTGGATGGTAGCTTACTTAAAAGACGTCGTTGAACGATCATGCCTTTTCGTTGAGGGGTCAGGAGGCGGTGTCAGACCCATTTGTATGCGAGTAATTCATTGGTCTATTTCTCTACAGCTGCTTCCCATATGGAAAATAAATAAATTTATATATATATGCGCACCAATACTCTCATCATCTATCTGGTCCCAAGAAAACATCTGTCAGCATTAGATGTATTCACAGTGTATAATTAACCATATGGAAAATAGCACATCTGCAATTTGTAAAAGAGCTATTTTTATACATACTATATATCCATAATCAGAACAGGAGGATTTACTCAGCTGTCCAAGTGCTTGCATATTTTCATATTTAGAGTGCTTTGGATCACCGGGGGCATCAGTAAGTGAATGTGTGTGGCTGTGTGGAGCGCTGCTGTGTACCACATACCACCAGCCTATATAATGATCATGTTTACACTTACCTTTAATGTATTACAAAAGGATCACTGAGTAACGAATTGTAGCCTTTTAGTTTCACATGGCTGAATTTGGTGCCTGTCAGGAATTATTATTATTATTATTATTATTATTATTATTATTATTATAAAATTCTATTCTTGGTCACATTACACCAAAGAACAGTATACTGTAGGAATTACAAATGCTTTGTCCATTTCCATCCATGTTTTTTCTTTCTTCTTTTTTTGTAATTTCCATCCACTTGACCCTGTTTTCACTGATTTACCCAAAAGCTTTTAGAGAGAGCGAGAGAGAGAGAGAGAGAGAGAGAGAGAGAGAGAGAGAGAGAGAGAGAGAGAGACTGACTCTTGCACAGTCTGCGTACTATTCGGGAATTCTTCTTGTCGGGATGACGCACGGGATGACTCTTGTTTTAGCGTTTGCTGCTTGGAAGAGGCAAGCGCTGAATGGTGCTGCAAGTCTATGAGTAATGTCCTGGTCTCCCTTAAGAGGATCCCATCTTCCTGTGTTAAACGTTTTAGGATCCCTGTCTGTGTCACTTTGTCCTTTCTCCCTCCCATCAAAACTCTTATTATTCCTTAATTAGCTTGAACTAAATGGGTACTTTGCTACTATGGAAACTTTTTTCCTTTCAAGTTTTTTTTTTATTATTTTTTTTTTTATATATAAATCTGACTCATTGTAATTACAGTGTAATTGTCATCATGCTTGGGCTTTTTCAGTGGGCATGTTAAAAGGTTCATAATTACTGTGAAAAGCCTGAAAGTGAGCACTTCTCACTTAAGATGGATTAACTGTATATAGTACATTAGAGTGCCTTGATGAGCATGCTCACGCTCTGCAGTCTCATCCCTTCTGCTCTTTTCTGACGGCATACCAGCGACTAGAATCATTGCTTTTTATTTCTAGCATTACGTTTTTATTTTTGCTTCTGTACATGAACCTGTTTTTTGTTTCGTTTTTTTCATGTGGTGTTGTCACACATTTGAATAAGCCTTTTCTATGTAAATATGTACATTTTTCTGTGTTTTCAGCCAGCAAACTGGTTTGGATATTTAGTGCCCTGGTTCTGCTTAAGTGTGCTGAGTTGTACAGTTATCATTTTATGGTACTTTGGACAATAAAGACATGTAATAAAACATCCTATTCATTTCTTTATGTCTTGTACTCCTCAAATGTCTGTCTGGTTAAAGCTGCTGGACATAAGATGTATTGAAAGTTACTTAAGGTGGGTTGTAATGTCATTTTTCATCATGCAGATTAATCTCATACATTCAGGCAGAATTTAGTTCAGTGTCTGAAAGTGGAAATAGTAATGACACCAATGGTGTTCTCAAACTATTCAGTGCAGTAGTTAGTTAGTTACATTTATATAGCTGTTTTCTAGACACTCCAAGTGCTTTACACAGTATGGGGTTGGGTGGTGGGGATATCCTCAAAAACCCCCAGTGTGTAGGATCCACCTGGATGATGCAATAGTGAAGCCAGAGTCTGCGGATAGGAGAGAGTGATGTAGCCAATTCAGGGAGGGAGACTATTAGTTGGCCATGATAGATAAGGGCCAGTGGGGGAGGGTCACCTGGGTTATATCCCTACTCTTAGTAGAAGTGTCCTGGGATTAAGGTCTCATCTGAAAGACTAATTTTTTTTTTTAATGAAGTTTCACAGTATAGTGTCCCAGTAACTATACAGGGGCATTAGAACTCACACAGACTTCAGGCTGAGCACCCCCTGCTGGCCTTTTTAATACTATTTCCATGAGCCACCTTAGCTTTCCCCAGTAGGTTTCCCATCCATGTACTGGCCAGGCTCAACTCTGCTTAGCTTCCGTGGGATATCAGGTGAGATCTGTAGGTTGATATATGGCTTTGGCAATTATGTTTGTGCTGTATGGAGATGCGTCCCAAGAAACATCTGCTTTTAAAGTTTCCATGACACCCACGATCCTTTGTGACCTGCCAGCCAACAAGAAATGGGAAAATTGACCAATTTATTATAATTTTTATGAGTCCAGGATACCAGAGATTTTGGGGAGGGTCTCTGTATCTATGAAGTAATTTTATACAGTATGTATTTACCTTTTAATACAATTCCCTTATCTGTATCTGTTTATGGTATGCTATGGTAGAAATATGGTTTTCATCTCTCATTCATTTAATGCTAATGAGCTTGGTATTTGTTGCGCGACCATGTATAATGTCCGTGTATTGCAGCTATACACTCAACTTCCGCCTGTACACCTGCACTTTCATGCAGTTATGTAATCAGCCATTCATGTAGCTTGGCAGCAGCACAATGCATACAAACATGCAGATACAGGTCAAGAGCTTCAGTTAATGTTCACATCAAACATCAGAATGGGGAGAAAAATGTGATTTCTATGTATTTAACCGTGGCATGTTTGTTGGTGACAGAAGGGCTGGTTTGAGTATTTCAGAAACTGCTGATCTCCTGGGATTTTCACACACAACAGTCTCTAGAGTTGACACAGAAGGGTTAGAAAATCAAAAAGCACTGAGTGAGCAACAGTTCTGTGGGTGGAAATGCCTTGTTTATGAGAGGTCGGAGGAAAATTGCCAAACTGGTTTGAGCTGCCATATAGTCACTCAGATAATCGCTTTTTACAAACATGGTGAGCAGAAAAGCATCACAACGTATACAAAACCTCGAACCTTGAGGTGGATGGGATACAACAGTTCCACTCCTGTCAGCCAAGAACAGGAATCTGAGGCAATGATGGGCACAGACTCACCCAAACTTGACAGGTGAAGATTAGGCTCAAGAAATCACCTGGTCTTTTTCCAGTCTTCAGCTGTTCAGTTTGAATGCTGAGATGCTTTTCTGCTCAGCACGGTTGTAAAGAGTGCTTATTGTGAGTTCTTATATATTTCCTGGCAACTCAGACCGGTCTGGATAGTCAGGAGATTAGCAGTTTCTGAAATACTCAAACCAGCCACATCTAGCACCAACATCCATGCCATGTTTCGTCACAGAGATCCCACTTTCCCCCCGTTCTAATCATTTGATGTGAACATTAACTGAAGCTCTTGACGTGAATCTGCATGAGGTGTACAGGTGTTCCTAATAAAGTGGACGGTGAGTGTATACTGCAAATCGCAAACGCACACCGTTATTAACCTGTCCGCCACACGTCCTGTAGGATCCTGATGCACGCACACATTTTGGGGGGAAAAACCCTGCATACTGTTCTTCATCTACTATTCAGATCTCCATTAATATTCATTTAGGATGCATTATCTGTTCAATGAGAACGATTTGTATTCATATTCAGTTACACCCCTAGTACTTATACACAGTGTAGTAAAGTAGTTCCAATTAAGAAACATTTCATGGAGGTTTAAACAGTATTTTCAAGAACAAATACAACTGTTGTCCGTTTTTATGATTCGGAAATCTGACCATGAGTAACGAATGCAGTCATTCCAAATGGTTCACAAACTTTTTATTGCTACTATTAATGAATGTGTGGTGAGTTCAGACCAGGGTTAGGTGAAGAAAGGTCAACTAATGTTCATTCTGCACATGGTAGAAACAGTATTTAGTTTAAAAAAAAAAAAAGCATTTACAGTATAAACCTATTATCATTGGACAAATTGCACTGCGTACTGCACACAGCATCATATTATATTTTGGGTCATACATAGGACTATAAATGACATACACACTCACTGTCCAATTTATTAGGAACACCTACACATGGATGCAATTATACAATCGATACAATTCGTAATATCATACAGACACAGGTCAAGAAAAAGAAAGTGATTTCAGTGACTTTGACTATGGTGTGTGCCAGATTTGGTTTGAGTATTTCAGAGTATTTTTAGTCATTAACGCTTTTATCATGCTTTAGGAGTAATTCTGAAAAACCTGATTACGGGTTGAACAATCAGTGTGTCCGGAATGAAGAAACCAATCAGAAGCTATAAAGGGAGTTCCTTTACATGGACGGCGACACCTCCTGGAAAATTACACGTTCAGGTCCTTCTCTCGTTGTGACCACGTCCAAGAGTATGCCTTAGAGCTGTGATGGAAAGGCATTTTAGAGTGGCACTGATTAAAATGAAATGCAATTCAGTGGTTAATTACATTCACTTCTGGAACAAATTCAGTGTTTAAGTATTTAACAAGCAATGCCCTGCTGACTGTTTTTCAATGAAGAGATGCAAAACAATGCAATGAAAGTTTTGGTTTTAGTATGTAAAGTTTTTGGAATGAAAATCAATGTAGTTTGGTTACCGTGTTTCACTTATTTTACCGGTATGATTTACTTCTTAAACGGATCTGCACAGCGAAATGCAATGCAGTGGGTTTGGAATACTTTTAAAGGTAGATAAATAAAGTTCATTATGGTTTTTACATCAAGTGTGTTTGTTGAACTGTTCACTGTTCATTAAAGGAGACCTGAGTGCAAAATTGTACATGGTAATTGCAGTCCTAAGGCCATAGCAGCAACCATAGTCCCAGCAACCACAGCGAGAATGTCCATGAGGAATTGAGGTCTAAAACCATTTCCATGGTACCATCCTCAGCAGTCTCCAGTCTGTAGCCTCCAGTTGATGAGAGATCCATCCAGAGGTAGGGCATCAGGATGGATCAGGCCAGTCCGGAGAGCAGAAAGGGTCAGGATCACTGGCATCTCCATAAAATCATGTCTGGCTCAACAGAAGGAGAGAGAGGTTGCCAGGTATGCTTATTATCCCATAATGGATAAAACTGTGTACTTTGCGTAAAAGAGATTGCATTTTTTTTCTACAGTGGAACTTTCTCTGTATAACAGTTCAGATGAATGAACGTCTAAACTGTAAAGAAAAATAAAACCCTTTGTGTTGCCTTACCATGTGACCTGCAAGCTTGACTGTTTTTAACTACAGCCCAGAAAAATGCTAAATTAGGCTGATTTCATGACCTTTTCTGACATTGTTGTTAAATGCACACATGAAGTGGGCCATGATTATTATGTTTAAAATATTACATATTATGTTCTTATTCAAATAGCATCATTAAGACTCAAGATGAAGGTAACATTGGTGCAGAACGTGAGCTACAGAGCAGTCTAGGAAAGTTTGATATATGGATATATACATCGAGTGTGTTTGACAGAACGTCGATCCTGCTAATAAGTTGTGCGTGAACATTTTTTCTATGGGTTGGAAATTACTATTATCGGATTGTGAGGATCAATCATAGAAGCTCAGAAACCTCACTGTTTTTTGTTACCTGACTTAATAATTAATCATGCACAAGGTTCTTTCAGCTTTTTAGAATGTGTACTGTTTCTCCTTGTTTGCCTTTTTTAACTTTTAAATTAAAGAAGAAAAAAAAAATGTCCTGAACCATGTGGATGAGCTCTATGGTACTATGTTCGCTTCTTCACTGTCACATACTTTACAGATGATGGCACTGTTGGTCTCCAATACTGGTTTCTTAACTTTAATTAAGAAGGTTGCAAAGGTTTCAAACTTAGTCACTAGGGAGAAAAATGTAATTATATCCAGCCATTAAACCCCCATTTCTAGGGTATGCAATCCACTTCATACCGACATTCATTAATTGTTGAATAGCTTTATTAATCATTTTGACATTGTTCTTGTGGAACTTGTTGCTCCTCAGCTGGCATTTTTGTTTTGAACAGGAAAAAAAAAAAAAAAAACATGTCCTGCACATTTGATCTCCTACCCTAGCCTGGTTAAAATTCTCATGAAGTCTTGGATCAGCTGAATCTGTTTGATTAAAGTTGTTCTCTAGGAGAAGGGATAAGTACTATATGCTCAAGTGTTAAGTCTATAAGTTATGACCTTAAACACAAGCCCATTGTATGTATGGAGAATGTACTGATTTATCATACATTGACACTGACTGATCAAATAGGAAGTTAAATCTTTTGACAGTGTACTCAAACAATTATGATTTTATAACTATAAAATAATGGTTTCCTGGTGCTTTATTACTATTGATCTTATAGTCATCTTAAAGTCAGCTGTACTTCTAAGATAATTAAAAAATCATATAGATATACATATATCTAGCCAGACAGGCTGTGTTCATAAAACACATGCAAGTTAAGTAATGGTATGGATATTAATATGTGGAAATAAAGAGTAGAAAGAAAAGTTTGTTATATGAGTCTAGGAGAAACTACAAAAGGAATGTAAAATACCAAATGCTAACTGTACAATTTATAGGATTAGCCAGATTATGTAAGCATATACAGTTCCCTCCTAAAGTATTGGAACAGCAAGCTTTTATTTCCTGATATTTACATATAGATGTGTAAAACATTTTACATTTACATTTATTCATTTAGCAGATGCTTTTATCCAAAGAGACTTACACATGAGGAAAAAACAGGCAAAGAGATATATCAAGCAGAGAACAATACAATTAGTGCTACCATACAAGATTTATAATTGAGTTCTATAGAAGCAAAGTGCGCAGAGTAGAGGTGTAAGAGCCAGAGTAAGTTTTTATTTGTTTTTGTAAGATAATGTGGGGTTGGCATTTTAGGGGTTAGTTAAGTGCTCATGGAAGAGGTGGGTCTTTAGCTATTTTTTGAAGATAGTGACAGATTCTGTGGTTCGAATTGAAGTTGGAAGTTCATTCCACCACTGAGGGACAGATAGTGTGAAGTTTCTGGAAAGGGACCTTGAGCCACGATGAGTAGGCACTACTAAGCATCGGTTGTTAACCGATTGCAGATTGCTTGAGGGAACTTAAACCTCAAGGAGAGAGTTGAGGTAGGAGTGTGCTGTTTCAGACAAGGTCTTGTACGTGAGCATAAAGTTCTTGAGTTTAATACGGGCGGCTACAGGAAGCCAGTGGAGGGGGATGATGAGGGGTGTGACATGGGTCCTTTTAGAGTGGTTGAAGATGAGGCATGCTGCTGCATTCTGAATCACTTGAAAGGGTTTGATGGAGCTGGCTGGGAGGCCTGAGAGTAGTGCATTGCAAACAACTTAGAACATGGCACCTCTGAGGGCAGACCACACAATTTTTTAGATGAACAAGAGTATATGAACACAATATTTAGTTGCATATCTCTTGCTTGCAATAACTGCATCAAACCGGTGACCCACAGACCAAACTGCTGCAATCTTCTTTTGTGGCGCTTTTCCTGGCTTGTAGCGCAGCTTCTTTCAGTTGTTTTTTTTTTTTTTGTTTGTTTTGGTGGGTTTCTCCCTTCAGTCTCCTCTTCAGGAGGTGAAATGCTGCTCAGTGTGCTGTCTCCATACTTTGGTAGATGTTAATCTTGGTTCCAGATTAACTTGTGTGGCTCGTCTCTGTAGTTCTTTGTGGATTCCAATCTAGCTTTCTGATTCTTACTGCTGCTGAGTGGTTTGCATCTGGTGGTGACTGACTGTTGTTTTTGGGTTTTTCTTCACAGCCCTCACAATGTCATCAACTGCTGTTGTTCTCCTTGGCCGACCTGTTCAATGTCTGGTTGCTAGTGCACCACATCAGATTTAAAACACTGATGGTTGCCTACAAAGCCTAAAACTGAGCAGTACCCACCTACCTTAAAGCACTTATCACACCTCACTCTGCACTTTACTGCCTCTGATCATCAAGCACAGCTTAATGTGACCCACCATCTCTTAGAGTACAAGATACTGTATGCATCAAGACTCTTCTCTCAGGTGGTCGAACAAACTTCCCCTTGCAGTCTGAAGAGCTGAGTCTTCAAATGAAGACTAAACACCTACTGTACCTCTTCACCAAACACACCATTTAGCACTTTGTTATCTATTTATAAATATCCTTGTCTTGTGTTTGTTTGGTTTTTTTTTTTTTTACTGTACTGTAGTAACTTCCCCAAAATTGTTTTTAACTTGATGGTATTTTCAGTCCCTGACCTAGTGAAACAGCATGAGGATTTGTTTTTGATAGAGATTACAAAGCAAATCTGTAAGTAGCTAATGCAGATTTGAATTCCTTGGCTCTTTTGTGTTAGATGTGTGTCACTGATTGCTTGTTGCTATGCAATGAATTATGTGCAAGTACAACTCAATGGAACGGCAAACTGAATGGGATCTCTGGATGGTGAAGAATAGCATTCTCCTCTGACCTGTCTATCAGATCAACACTAGCTTATGACAGGCATGTGTGACTTTACAGTATGTGTATGGGAGACAGGGTTTGGTCTCAATAATTGATTGCTGAATACCGAATACACTGAAATTGTAAAGTGCATTTATCATGTTCTATTTAAGCAATGTCTAATGTAGTTAATGTGAATATGAATTCATATAATATAAATTCCTGAGTTAGAATTGCATGCCACCATTTCAAATGAGATATGTTGAACTGATTATAGTGCTTCAGAATAATGGTGCAATAGTGGAATAGTTGCTAATCTTTAGAAAAAAACAAAACCAAATATAGGGTTATATTCTGAGAGAAAAAATATGCAGGAAAATAAAATCATGTGAACATTTTCTAAGAATATATATTCTATGGTCCCTTTGGTTGATTTTATTTGAACCAAAGTAGCTAGCACTTCATGCAGCTTTGAACCCACTGACCATATGCATGACAATAGATGAGGTTCCAAGATATATACAGTGAGGGGAAAAAAGTATTTGATCCCCTGCTGATTTTGTACGTTTGCCCACTGACAAAGAAATGATCATTCTATAATTTTAATGGTAGATTTATTTGAACAGTGAGAGACAGAATAACAACAAAAAAATCCAGAAAAACGCATGTCAAAAATGTTATAAATTGATTTGCATTTTAATGAGGGAAATATGTATTTGACCCCTCTGCAAAACATGACTTAGTGCTTGGTGGCAAAACCCTTGTTGGCAATCAAAGAGGTCAGACGTTTCTTGTAGTTGGCCACCAGGTTTGCACACATCTCAGGAGGGATTTTGTTCCACTCCTCTTTGCAGATCTTGTCCAAGTCATTAAGGTTTCGAGGCAGACGTTTGGCAACTCGAACCTTCAGCTCCCTCCACAGATTTTCTATGGGATTAAGGTCTGGAGACTGGCTAGGCCACTCCAGGACCTTAATGTGCTTCTTCTTGAGCCACTCCTTTGTTGCCTTGGCCGTGTGTTTTGGGTCATTGTCATGCTAGAATACCCATCCATGACCCATTTTCGACTCATCTGACCACAAGACTTTCACCCAGTTGTCCTCTGAATCATTCAGATGTTCATTGGCAAACTTCAGACAGGCATGTATATGTGCTTTCTTGAGCAGGGGGACCTTGCGGGCGCTGCAGGATTTCAGTCCTTCATGGCGTAGTGTGTTACCATTTGTTTTCTTGGTGACTATGGTCCCAGCTGCCTTGAGATCATTGACAAGATCCTCCCGTGTAGTTCTGGGCTGATTCCTCACTGTTCTCATGATCATTGCAACACCACGAGGTGAGATCTTGCATGGAGCCCCAGGCCGAGGGAGATTGACAGTTCTTTTGTGTTTCTTCCATTTGCGAATAATCGCACCAACTGTTGTCACCTTCTCACCAAGCTGCTTGGCAATGGTCTTGCAACCCATTCCAGACTTGTGTAGGTCTACAATCTTGTCCCTGACATTCTTGGAGAGCTCTTTGGTCTTGGCCATGGTGGAGAGTTTGGAATCTGATTGATTGATTGCTTCTGTGGACAGGTTTCTTTTATACAGGTAACAAGCTGAGATTAGGAGCACTCCCTTTAAGAGTGTGCTCCTAATCTCAGCTCGTTACCTGTAGAAAAGACACCTGGGAGCCAGAAATCTTTCTGATTGAGATGGGGTCAAATACTTATTTCCCTCATTAAAATGCAAATCAATTTATAACATTTTTGACATGCGTTTTTCTGGATTTTTTTGTTGTTATTCTGTCTCTCACTGTTCAAATAAATCTACCATTAAAATTATAGACTGAACATTTCTTTGTCATTGGGCAAACGTACAAAATCAGCAGGGGATCAAATACTTTTTTCCCTCACTGTATGGATATACATCCAGACTTGGAGCACTGCACTTGCATTTAATATTAATGTAGTTTGTGAATTTCAAAATTTAACAATTGGTCATTTACATTTGGCAGACATTCTTACCCAGAGCAACTTACATTTATCTCATTATTACAGTTGAGCAGTTGAGGATTAAGGACCTGTCATGTATCGGGAAACTCTGGACTCCACTTCCCATCAGCCACTGCACTGCTCTAGTTGTCACATGACCACCTGCACCTGATTCATGCTTTGGTTAATGAGCACTCATGTGTATATATAGTCCTTGTCGGCACCATTAGCTTGTCTTTTGTTGTCTTAGACTCCTGTGTTCCATGTTTCTTGATCTTGTTAGTTTATGTTTAGTTTTGCCACAGTATTCTGCCAAGTAGTCTTAGATTCATGTTGTTTATGTCTCAGTGTTTGTTTCTTGCCACAGTGTGTTTCCCAGTTGTCATAGTGTATTTGTTTCTTAGTACGTTTCCTTCAATAAATGTCATTATCTGCACCTGCTTTGGGCTCAACCTCGAATTGAGACAGGACCTTGCTCAAGGGCCCAACAGTGGCAGGTTGGCAGTGCTGGGATATAAACTCATGACCTTCTGATCAGAATTCCATTATGTCTTAAACATTAAGCTACCACTGCCCTAGTTTTGCCCTATATTGGCAGTGAAATGGTTTTCATAAGAACTCAAGGTTCTTTGATTTCCTGTAATTTTGAAATGCAGCTCTATATTTCTGAAACAATCAAGCAACAACAACAAAATCAATGGAGAGTAAAATATAATTATACGAGTCTTACCACAGAATTTGAGGTTCGGTTAAAATTCACAATAATTGTTGTTTTTTTTAACAATTTATTTTTTGTTTTGACAATAAAATCCTCACACTGATATGCATATTCATTTCAAAGTTGAAAATATTTTATTTTAGAATTAAAATTCTCCATATTATGAATTTTGCAGAGAATACAGCATATCAATTTTATAATTTATAATAGGTTTATTCTTTAACTAATGCCATTTCATGATGCACCTAGAGGATAGTGGCTTGCCGAGACTTTCATATTGGATTTTTAATTAGTTCTGATAAACAACATTGGTGTGGGTTCAGAAAACTAAGCAACTTAATTGAAAAGGGAAGATTATTAGCATGTTCTGCTACAGAGCCTGCAGCAAGCCATAAGGATCTAATCAAAATAAAAGTACCTTCATTATTGCATGGCACGTATCCAATACAAACATTGTTCCATATTTATTTGTTTTAAAACTTTGCCCTATGGAATCAAACCTGGTCTGGTCCTTGGAGTTTACCCTGATGATGAAACAATAATCCAATTCTGCGGGTCACACCTCTGATTAAATATATCCAGAGTTACTTCAGACTCAGTGTAAGCCTGCATAATCTCAGCCTTAGAAGTTCCACTAACTCAACCGAATGTTCAAGTGTATGTGGAGCAGCCAGCTCTCAATAACAGACTACAAAGGGAGAAAAAGCAGTGATGTAGGCATGCCCGTCTCACTAGCAGATGAGTTCAACATGTTCTATGCTCGCTTTGAGATGAATAATACCTATTCAGCTGTAAGACTTTCTGTGGACCAGAACAGCTGCACAATAGTTCTGTCTGTGCCTGATGCTTTCAAGACGGTAAAGCCATGCAAGACACCAGGACCTGATGGCATCCATGGCTGGGTCCTTAGAGTATCTGCCACCTAGTTAGCAGGTGTCTTCAGAGATATATTTAATCTGTTCCCAAGCCTGTCAGCTATTCCAATAGGTTACAAGAGGACCATCATGAAGTGCTTCAAGTGGCTAGTTAAAACACACATTTGCTCATCCCCAATTACAACCATGTACCCTCTCCAGTTTGCATACCACTCCAACAGTCTACAGACAATGCCATTGCTCTAATGATGCACACTGCTCTCATGCAAAACACCTATGTGAGAATGTTGTTTATTGATTTTGTAGTATTGGCATTTAATACCATTATTCCCACTAAGCTTGTCATAAAGATCAAAGATCTGGGTCTTAACACCACCATGTGCATCTTGATAATGGACTTCCTGACGGGCAAACCCAATGTGGTGAGAATCTACAACTCAACCTCTTCCATACTGACTCTGAACACAAGTGCTCAACAGGGATGTGTACTCAGCCCCCTCCTGCAGCTCCTGTTCATGCATTATTGAGTTACCAAACACAGCTCCAACATCATTTTCAAGTTTGTTGATGACACAACCATTCTGGGCCTCATCACAACAGCGATGAGACAGCCTACAGAGAGGAGATCAGAGGTGTGTCAAAATGGTGCCAAGACAATGACCTGTCTCTTAACATCAGCAAAACGAAAGACATGATCGTGGACTAGTATGGTGGCTAATGGTTAGTTGGGTTGGGGGTGCAATTCCCTACATGGCCCTGTGTGTGCTGAGTTTGTTATCCCTGTGTTATCAGCCCAGAACTACAAAAGAACTGTCAATCTCCCTCGGCCTGGGGCTCCATGCAAGATCTCACCTCGTGGTGTTGCAATGTTCATGAGAACAGTGAGGAATCAGCCCAGAACTACACGGGAGGATCTTGTCAATGATCTCAAGGCAGCTGGGACCATAGTCACCAAGAAAACAAATGGTAACACACTACGCCATGAAGGACTGAAATCCTGCAGCGCCCGCAAGGTCCCCCTGCTCAAGAAAGCACATATACATGCCTGTCTGAAGTTTGCCAATGAACATCTGAATGATTCAGAGGACAACTGGGTGAAAGTGTTGTGGTCAGATGAGTCGAAAATGGGTCGTGGATGGGTATTCTAGCATGACAATGACCCAAAACATACGGCCAAGGCAACAAAGGAGTGGCTCAAGAAGAAGCACATTAAGGTCCTGGAGTGGCCTAGCCAGTCTCCAGACCTTAATCAAATAGAAAATCTGTGGAGGGAGCTGAAGGTTCGAGTTGCCAAAAGTCAGCCTCAAAACCTTAAAGACTTGGACAAGATCTGCAAAGAGGAGTGGAACAAAATCCCTCCTGAGATGTGTGCAAACCTGGTGGCCAACTACAAGAAACGTCTGACCTCTGTGATTGCCAACAAGGGTTTTGCCACCAAGCACTAAGTCATGTTTTGCAGAGGGGTCAAATACTTATTTCCCTCATTAAAATGCAAATCAATTTATAACATTTTTGACATGCGTTTTTCTGGATTTTTTTGTTGTTATTCTGTCTCTCACTGTTCAAATAAATCTACCATTAAAATTATAGAATGATCATTTCTTTGTCAGTGGGCAAACGTACAAAACCAGCAGGGGATCAAATACTTTTTTCCCTCACTGTACCAAGCCATTTACTTGTGTATAGTTTCTCTGTTTTTTTTTCATTGTTCTCTACCTGGTTTTTGGATTTGCCCTTTCACTGTGCTTTGTACATCTCCTGAACTTGCCTGTTTTGTGATTCAGTTTTTGCCTATTTATTCAAAATAAACTCTCTCTGCAATTGCACACATTTCTGCTTACATTACCTGACAGAAGTGTAAAACCTGATGCAGAATGGATAGAGTTCCAAGCATGCTCAGCTCAGGGACAAAACAAGTTACCCTGCCAGTCCCCACAATGGCTTTGTGGAAACAGGCCAAGCTCCTGAATTAGTTTTTTCCACCTGACTGTTGGATTCTAGATGGTGGTCTTCATCCAGATAATTTCATACAGCAATAAATACAAATGTCCTACAACACCTGACACAACAGGGCCTCCATCATCTAAAGCAAGGATCTGACAGTGGAAGAAAACAACATATTTTAGAAGCAATCACTACCAAGATGTGGTATTTCCATCAGGATCTGAAAAAAAAATCTGTCACAATTTGAGACCAGGCATGTCCTGGATCTGGAAGGAGTCCCAGAGTGCCTGTGCATAGCTGATAAGGGCTTTTGGGCTGTGGATACAAAGAGCAAGATGAAATATACCTCTCAACATCAGCATGTAATGAGGGCAGGCAATATTTAGAATTGACACACCACTCTTGAGGGCTACAACTAAGCTGGGATCAGTTTGATTTAAAATTGATGCTGTGGCAAAGTGCTGTTTGGAGAGATGTGTTAAAGTTATTGATGAACCACCTGGTATAAATTTCCAAATCTCCGGAATCATAGGAGCTCTCAAGCGATCTTGGGCCAATCCAGTACCACTTCAAATTCTGTATGTATACCCTCTGGACCCAAGACATACTATGGTTTCATTTCCCCAGGGAATTGCAGCATGACCTCACAGCTGTTGAAGACTTTGCTGTTGTTGTTCCAGGATATACTGTTGTTGCTGACCCTTTCACACTATGTTATTTTAATAGCAGTTGTTGTGGTAGATGTAGAGGTGTACACACTGCACAATCACTTGCAGAAAGGGAACACACTACACAATCATTCACCACACCAGGTCTAATCCCCAAATTCCACTTTCTCATGAAAATAAACACAAGAGCTATCTATCATGTGACTTTGTGAATTCAAGAACAACATAGAAAAACAGGAAAAAGAACAAATAAACAATAAAATAAGAGAAAATGTGGAGGAAACATTGGTTGGGGAGATTTGAGAAACATACAGTATAACAAAAAGAAACATAATTTTATTTCATATACAGTTTCCTCGAAACTATTGGAACGGCAAGGCCAATTCATTTATTTATTTGTGCTATACACCAAAGACATTTGGGTTTGAGATGAAAAGATGGATAAGAGATGAGAGTATAGGATTTCAGCTTTTATTTCCTGGTATTTTCATCTAGATGTGTTAAACAACATAAAACATAGAACCTTTTGCATCAGACAACCCAATTTTTAGGTGAGCAAAAGTATAGGAACAGATAAGCCTTGAAGTAAATTAACGTAAATAACACTTAATATTTGGTTGCCTATCCCTTGCTTTCAATTACAGCATCAAGCCTGCAACTCACTGATATCACCAAACTGTTTCTTCTTTTATGATGCTTTTCTAGGCTTTTACCGCAGCCTCTTTCCATTGTTGTTTGTTTCTGGGGGTTTCTCCCTTCAGACTCCTCTTCAGGAGGTGAAATGCTGCTTAGTTGGGTTAAGGTCTGGTGATTTACTTGGCCAGTCTAAACCTTCCACTTTGCCCCCTTGATGAAGTTATTTGTTGAGTTGGCAGTGTGTTAGGATCGTTGTCTTGCTGCATGATGAAGTTCCTCCCGATTAATTTGGATGCATTTCTCTGTAAATTGGCTGACAAAATGCTCATGTAAACTTCTGAATTAATTCTGCTGCTACCATCAGGAGTTACATCATCAATAAAGATTATTGAGCCTGTTTCAGAAGCAGCCATGAAAGCCCAAGCAATGACACTACCTCCACCATGTTTCACAGATGAGCTTGTATGTTTTGGATCATGAGCAGATCCTTTCTTTCTGTACAAGATTTTATTCCTGGTTCCAGAACTTTTGTGGCTCATCTCTGTATTTCTTTGTGAATTCCAATCTGGATTTCTGATTCTTACTGCTGATGAGTGGTTTGCATCTTGTGGTATGGCCTCTATATTTTTGCTCACAAAGTCTTCCTCGAACGGTAGATTGTGATACCTTTGCCCCTGCCCTGCGGAGGCTGTTGGTGCTCTAACTGTTGTTTTTGGGTATTTCTTCACAGCTCTCACAATGATTCTGTCATCAGCTGCTGTTGTTTTCCTTGGCCGACCCATTCGGTATCTGTTGCTCAGTACACCAGAGGTTTTCCTCCTTTTTCAGGACATTCCAAGTTGTTGTATTGGCTATTCCCAATGTTTGTGCAATGCCTCTGATACCTTTTTTCTCAGCTTCAAAATGGCTCGCTTTTTTCCCATAGACAGCTCTCTGATCTTCATGTTGGTTTATCCCTTTTTATCAACAAATGCAGTCTTCACAAGTGAAACTGAAGGCTAAAACCAAGACTAGATTTTCAGAGCTATTTATTGTTTAAACAATCAAACTGAAAGAACACACCTGGGTAACAAGAAACACCTGTTAGTCATCTGTTCCAGTATTTTTCTATATTCGCCCACAAATTGGTTGGTCTGATACAAAATGTGCTATGTTCTATATCGTTTAACACATCTACATATAATACCAGGAAATACAAGCTGAAATTCTAAACTCTCTTCTCATATTCATCTTTTGATCACAAACCCAAATGTCTTCAGTCTACAGCAAAAAGAATGAATTGGCCTTGCTTTTTGAATAGTTTCTGAGGGGACTGTAATTTCTTACAGAAGCATTATTATTTTGCTTATATTTTACCCTCAGCCTCCCACACAAATAGATTGATGATAAATAGGATTCAGGGATCTGCAGTGCATGAGAGCAGATAAATCTAATTCCTCTCAGACTCTCATTAACTGTGATGCACTGCTGTACTTAATTTTAGTAGGCACCTAGGAAATCGGGTTTAAAATCTTGTAGTGTACTCTAGGTTAAAGCTGCAACAATATCCTTTAATCTGACCACTGTTACAGACAATCTGCACCTCTTTCTCTGCCTCTGTCGAATGTATCTTTAAGGCACAGATATTACACCACCAAGATGTTACACTCTGAAAGCTACTCTAATGAATGTGCAGGATTGTCTGTGAGGGAAATTGATTTCAGTCCAGGTATGTCTGAATAGTTTTTTATTCTTCATACATATCATAGAGACAAATATATCAAAGAGTACTAAGGGCTTCTTCTGACTTTTTATTCCAGTTCACTATGGGGTTTCTCTGGAAACGCATAATGAACCAAGAAATATTCTGAGAGATATCTTGCTAAAGTGCTTTCCTTTCGGTCTTTTGTTAGGATTGATACTCCATACATGATAAAGTGACATGAGTGACAGTTATGTCAAGAATATATCTTCGTGTTCCAAGTGTCTGGCTCTGTAGATGGTGAAATATTCACATTTTGGGTGACAGTTTGAGCCCACACTCCCTTAGACGGTCCAGAACGGTCCAAATGCTGTACAGGGCTCTCAGTACAACCAATTATGTAGGTCTATGTACTATATGTAGTCTAGAATCTCTTTAGTCAAGAATCACCCCAAACATAAAAAGTACATGACGTATTATCTAATGGCACATACCTTTAATACAACTGTAGTACAGGCAGTTGAATACAGACCGTTAAGTAGATTACTATCAGAAGAATATTTGCTAAATTTATACTATAAAAAACATTATACCTGCAGAAAATTTACAACACCTAAATGTTTTGTGAAAGTTTTTTCTTTTGATTTTGTAATTTTGTGTATCCACAAACTCCGAATTTTCCCTTCTAGCTTTAATGCTCAAAACTGCCAGCCAAAATCACTCAGCCCACTCTGATATTGTTGTACTAAGAAGAGTCTTTATCAACTTCAGCCAGAAGAAGCTTTTCTCACATGTAGCAGTGCTTACGGGAAATGCTACTGCAATCTTATACACCCTAAAGAACTCCTGGAAAACATCCTCTTACAGCTCAATGAACATAACAACATCTAGTATGCTGGTGGATTTCTGTGTGATATTTATTTTTGAAAGGTAGGTATCAAAGTCATTCACGAACAACATGTTCAAGACCTAGATCCATAAATCCTAGTAAATGCAAATAGAATATTTACTTTTCCCAGAATATTTCAGCACTTGGATTACCCTCATCATTTCACAATTCTGTTTATAAAATCCATTCCTGAGCTTGTTATCATTATATCAAGGACCTGGTAAAATATGCTTGTGCTGAAGCTGTTTCGGTTGTTTTTAAATGCTTGACTGCCTACTCTGGACAGAGCTCAGTGTGTCCCTGGTGTCAAGGTTCTAAGACCCCAACCTCATACTCCCCTGGGATAATGCACTTGGATGCACTGATGGATGCCCTGTGATGCCAACTCATCGCAGTTCACAATCACACACACACACATTCACACACTACAGACAATTTGGAAATCCCAGTCAGCCTACATTGCATGTCTTTGGACTGGGGGAGGAAACTGGAGTACCCGGAAGAAACTCCCAAAGCAGAGGGAGAACAATCAAACTCCACACACAAAGGGGAGAGGTGGGAGTCGAACCCCCAACCTCAGTGGCATGAGGCAAACATTTTAACCACTAAGCCAAATTTTGTAGATCGATGGCCCTGTATGGCAAAGACAATACGGGAATGTCCCCTATTGAAAAATAAAATACTTCGTCCCTTATTGAGTCAGTAAGTCTTCACAGACATGAATAAAATCAAACCAGTTTCACAAGAAATAGCAGAGAAGAACAGAGTCAGTGCTACGTGGCAGAGAATGACCAGCACATGCTGTGTGAGAAAGCACCAGCAGCCCTGAGCCACCCCATGACGAACCAGTGGAATTGGAGCAAGCTATCCTGGACGAGGAAGTTGTATCTGTGCTGAAACTGATACCAAAGAACAAGGCAACTGGTATTGACTGCATCCCAGCAGATCTATCACAGTAATCTGGCAGAAGATCTGGGAAAGCAGTAAGTGGCCAAAGGATTGTAAGAGATCAGTATTCATCTCACTGAGAAAGGCAATGCAATGTACCGTTGCAACTACTGTACAATAACCCTGATTCCTCAAGTCCTTCTGAAGATCATACAGCAGCATCTGCGTCCAATCATCGAAACAAAACAACCTGACTCACAAGCTGGGTTCCAGCAAGGTCGTGGTACCTGTGACCATATCGCAAATCTGCGGTGGATTATTAGAAATCAAAAAGGAATAGCAAGAATAGCAAGAGATCGCCCGAAGAATTGCCAAGAATCTGACCCGAATGAAGCATAACAGCATCACTGCTCTTTTTAGATATCTGATTGAATGATAGTATATTTATTATTTCCTGAATATAATTAACTGAAAAAAGCCTTAAAATAATTAGGATCTTAGGCCTATCAGGGACACAGTCAGGCAAGCTAACATCAGTCTAACTATTATATTAGGCTTTATAAGTAGGCCTAATCAGTTCAGTGTCAATTAGCCTAATCATGCTTATAACATTCCATCCATTCTTAGAGATTTTTTGACTGAAGGTTAAAATTATAATATAGATTTATTTTATAAATCATAAATATTGCAACTTGCAATCTATAAATATTTCACTTTATGATTAAAAATAGTCTAAATAAGTACAGTACATCAGTCTATCCTATACATTTATTATAATTCATAAATATGATATATTAAATTAAAAAAAAAAACTAGTGTCAACCTACCCTTTTTCTATTCAATAATCCACACAATGTCAAATCATCATTCTTCTATGATTATAGTTGTTGAAATAATACCATTGTAAATGCAATTTAAAAACAGTTAAAAACAACAACATTTTAACAATAGAACTTGATATCAATGACGTCAACAGGGATGCCTCAACCACCAAGTCTAGTCTTTCCTGTTACAAATATGTATACCTCAAATGCCCTAGAAATTTACTTCAAACTGGAAGGAAGCTATTGAAGAAAAACTATTGCAGACATTTGACCTTGCTGTGACCTTGACCCTGTTTGGGTCAATTCCAAAATCTGCTCACCTGATGGTTACACTGATAATTCCATATAAATCCTACAAACATTCAGCAACTTGTTCTTGAGATATCGCGCTAACGAGAATCTTGGATCGATGCATGGACAACCTGAAAACATAATGGGATCCATCACTTAGTGACAGAGGCATGAAAATTTCTAACATACTAAGAATTCTAGGCCTGCTGACCCTGGCTGTGACAGTGGTGCCCTTGGGTCTGCTAGAACGAAGGAATTTTCAAACTCCATTCCTGCAGTTTCTTTTTGCTCTTTAAGGCTGAATTGCCACAGCCTCTCAACCTGCTCCTTCAGGTGCCATTTCTCTAACCTCTCTCTCTGTTCCTTCATGCTCCCTTTCTGTTGTTTTATTTCTTTCTGTGTAAAAAAAAAAAAAAGTAGAAATACATAGGGGTTTATTGTGGAGCTACTGTAAGTAAGGCAATGTTTAATTTGACCTACCGGAGCAAAACACTGACGACAGACAAAAAACCCAAACGAATAGTGCACCTCCTATTCGGATCATGTTATTGGACTTGGCTCGAGCCTGCATTAAATGAATCCTGTGACTCCTATTTATATCATGTTAATGAATTTTGCTTGAGAGTAAGGAGTTAACATGATCTTTATTTGTCTCGTGAGCTTCATGCTCGAGCACAGACTGCAGACTGCTACATAAAAACATTTACATTTATATATTTAGCAGACGGTTTTATCCATATCGACTTACAGATGATAAAATATAAGCAAAGTGATATTTCCAGTGGAAAATGCGCACCGTAGAGGTGTATTAGGTGTATTTTTTTAAGTTGGGGGTGGGGGGTTGGGGGGATAAGTTGGGGGTTAATTAAGTGTTTACGGAAAAGGTGGGTCTGTAGCTGTTTTTTGACAGATTCTACTCTCCAGACTGAGGTTGGAAGTTCATCCCTCCACTGAGGGACACAGAACGTACACCTCTTATTCATATCTGTGTTTGTATTTGTTCACAACACATTGTCTGTTCAATCTGAATAATGTATTCATATTCAGTTACATCCCTAATATCAAGCCTATTATTGTTATATTTTTGAAAAATTACATTTATTTAATGAGACATTTGATGATTAGACAGGATTTGTTTATCTACAAAAAGTGGTAACTAATGTAAAATTAGGCTCCATCTTATGAAGTATGCTAGTGTTAGATTTCCGTTAGATTAGCGTTACAAATTCAATATTATTTGTATGTTCTGTAGCTCCAGTAAGTGCAATTTCCTAGTAATACACAGTTTCAGTGCGCTGTCTTTTCAAATCAAGTGACATACTTTATATTGCATCCTCTGCATTGTACTGCATACCCCTTTCCTGAACATGGACTATTAAAGCATATTAAATAAATCAAGGAAAAAGAAGACAGCTTTTATGTCACATATAATTTATAGTACATTAAAATGATTGCATATTGCATATTATTGCAAAGTTGGTGGGGTCAGAGTGCAGGTTGTCTGCACCCCTGGAGCAGAAAGGGATAATGGCCTTTCTCAAGAGCCCAACAGTGACAGATTGACCCCAAAACTAATGATCAGTAACCCAGAGCCTTAACCACTGAGCTACCATTGCCCTCAAAGAAGGTAATTGCTGTTTTAACCATCAGTATCAGAATGCATTTTAAACAGTTTTCCTTTTTAAGTAATGAATGGGATATTGTTCATAGGTACATTTAATAATCTAGTCTTTTTAAAACATTGTCAGATTAGACAGCAACCATTGCAGGTAAATATTCTCTAACCATTAAATACAAACACATTTCTCTATGTTGGTGCTTGAGTCTACACACTAAGCAGGGAAATCAGGGAAACCTTAATAAGTTGGTGACAGGTTTGCAAAGTCTGGTGTGTGCACAAATGTGATACCGATATATTTTATGAAGACGAAACAAAATAAAATCCTCAAAATTACTTATTGTTTTGTACTGTGTAGTAGCTGCAGATGTGGATGGCAGAGGCAGACTCTGGCATTCCCATGACTAGCCACATGATGCCAGCTACTGAATCTTTTTGAATGATGTGCATTGTTTAATTTTGAGCAAGAAATAATTCATATAAAATTGTAGAAAGCAACTTGAAGGGTATAAAACGTTTACTGAAAAATGACTGATACAGTTTATTACAAACTTCTGCTGTAATTTTATTGGGTGTAGCCTTAAAAGTTTTATGGAAGCAGTTGCTTGGATATAAGTAGGTATATGTGCTCCTGGTGATGCAAGTGTGACCTTGGTGCTCATCACTAGGCATGGCTGTAAGAAGTGTCAGCTACTTATTAGAAGTCCCAAGATTAAAGGGATAACATCTTGAGTAGTTGGAGGAATCTTAAGTTCTTAACGGATAACATTTCAATGTGAAGCTTCAAATGAACCTACAACTGTAACAATGAAAGACCCAGGACTGAGATCAGACACTTTAGTGGGACGTTTATTAAAGAAGATGTACTAACATAAATCCCAAACAGAATCACAAGTTGATTATGATGAAGTTCATTATGCCATGGAGCAATGGTAAATTATTATTATTGTAATTTTTTGCTTTAAATTACAACAAAAATAACTGCTGGAACAATTTCTTTAGGAGCGGACAGGAGTGGGATAGAAACAATTGTCTCTCATGCACATCTTTCATGCAGTGATATCAGAGGGACAAAATTCTATTAAAGCAAAAAATTAAAAATGACTTTTTCCAGTGTAGTCTTAGACAGTGTGCTGCTAATTGTAGAAGTGGCTTTATTTAGTCTGAAATTTCTTCAGACTACCAAAGTATGTTTACCCTGCTTTTTTTCTTTGCCAGCATATTCTAACAATCTGTCTCACCGCCTCACAGTTTTTTCCCACTTCCCCACTGAAGCCAAGGAACCTCTGTAGCTCACAGAAAATCTTGGTTTGTGGCAATTCCAGCACTACCTTCTGTTCCTAGGCACAGTCCCCTCTGTAAGAACTGGAACTTTAATGGCAATTGTATTGTTTTCGCAATACATTGAAGACATTTGGTAAATGGTCTGCACTTATATAACATTTTTTTTAACCTTAGCGATCCTACAAAGCACTGTACACTGGTTCTCATTCGCCCATTCACACACACACTCACACACCAATGGTAGCAGTGCTGCCATGCAAGGCACTAACTTGGCATTGGGAGCAACTTGGGGTTCAGTGTCTTGCCGAAGGATGCATCAGACAACCCGCTCTACCACCTGAGCCACAGCCGCCCCAACATTAATATCGGATAATAATATTGGATCATGTTCTTCAATAAATAAATGACCAAATATAATATTTTTGTTTCCTGTGTTTAACTGGGTTCTCTTTATCTACTTTTAAGACTTGTGTGAAAATCTGACGATGTTTTATGTCATATTTATGAAGAAATATAAAAAAAATCTAAAGGGTTCACAAACTTTCAAGCATGACTGTAAGCTGGGTGCTATGTCATTTACACCATGGACAATTGCCCTCCAGTCTGTCTTCCCTAATAGTTTGAATATCTTCCTTGTCTTCCTGTCTTATGTTTCTCTTGATTACTTCCCCTTTATGAATACTGTGTTTAGTATTATAAATACTGTGTTTAGTACCCTCTTTAGTTGCATGGCATTTATATTGTATTCTATTGTGTTGTGGTGATGTGAGTAGTTATCTGCTTTTCTCCCAAATAGTCTTAACACTCTTGTTTTTCTAACCTTTTGAACCTTCCCTTCAAGAAAGCCTGCACCTGTATCCACCTCCCTGGATTTGTTACACTCAGAGGCTTTTGCAAATTATCAAAATGAACACTGTAGTCTCCAACAATTACTGTTTTTTCCCCCCACAGAAACAACCAGGTTCAAGAGAAATTAATGTAGGAATTCAGAACACGGCACTGGTGGCCTGTAAAAGCTATTTGTAGAAACAATTTAGTAGACATATTTTTGTTGCTACCCTCATATCTCAGTGAAAAGAATTCAAATGAGTTAAACACAAGTCCAGATTTCCATGTATTGTGAAAGGTATCATTAAAAATGACTGAAGTGCCCCCTCCTCTGCCATTTAGAAGAGGGCAGTGTATATAGCTGGGAGGGCTAGTTTCATTTAAAGCTAAATATTAATTTGGTCTAATCCATGTTTTTGTTAAACAAGGTACGTTAAATCCATTATCAGTAATAGCTTAGTTTACAATAAGTGCTTTAGATGTAAAATATCTAAAATTTATCAGTCCTAGCTTCAGATCAAAGGTGCTGGCTGTGCATCAGCATGATCTAGTAATAACTATGTTACTTTCTGTGAATTTCTGCATTTCTGTTTAGCTTGAGGAACAGACAGAGTCTCAATGTACTGGAACCTGAGTGATCCTGAGTGATGACTCAAGGCAGCTAGCAGATAGTCAGTTTGGCTGGTTTGTCTGCTCCCTGACCATGGTTTGGATTGTCACTAACTAGGCCTGTTCAAAGACTATGAGCTATGGAAATCAGAACAGCACTTCCTGATGGGAAGGATACTGTCCCATCCTAAAAGGTCAGACTTCCTTTCAAAAGTTCTCCAATTATCAATAAAT
Source organism: Ictalurus punctatus (assembly GCF_001660625.3). Taxonomy (NCBI): domain Eukaryota; kingdom Metazoa; phylum Chordata; class Actinopteri; order Siluriformes; family Ictaluridae; genus Ictalurus; species Ictalurus punctatus. The sequence continues at coordinate 8,004,778 of NC_030439.2, read as the reverse complement.
CCCACATAATTTTCGACATGCCACCTGCACAGCCAGCAGTTCAACGACCATAACCTAATCACATTAGCTCATTAAGATGGGGCCAGAGCATACTAAAGCTTTGGACATCACCTTTGATAATTTAACACACCTCTGAAATGTTACCCTTAGTAGCCTCTGACTAACAAAGGTGTATTTCATTAGCTCTGATATGAATATCTCGGAGACCTGCGCTTGCCTAAGACCCTATGATTACCCTCAATGTCCAGTGCACCAGCCTGGTATATAGTTAATTAGAGCTGCTGGTACCCCTAAAGGCCTTGCTAAATTCACATGCCATAGAATCGATATAACCAGAGCTCAACATACTTCTCAGCAGGTGTCTCACTGAGGAGAGCAACCCTTTTCAATATACAGTAAACCAGAGAGGAGTGATGATACTGTCAGCAAGTCTTGATGCTAGCCAGGGCTGTGCACCCATCCCACATGTGGTCACCCACTCTCACTGATGTAAGGGCTCTAATGCCAGAGTTGGCTCTAATGCCAGAGGTTTGCTATTTATGCCTAATGTACCCAGACCTTCCTCTGCAGAGCCTATACTTCTCTCACTATCACTAGTCTTCTTTAATGTCTAGACACGCACCTCTAATGTTACAATCTTCTCCATGAGAATGCCAACTAGTCTACACTTACCACAGGTAAAGCCATTACTAACCACATACAGAAGATGAATAACAAAATATTTTGCAGTTAACACACTGAACAAACTCAAAGTTGGCCATTCTAATGATTTTGAAGATACCATTTGTCATTGCTTCCTAGTGAGGATTTCAGGCAGATCTGATGACACCTGAAACTTCTTGGTGACATGATTCAGTCCATGGTGATCAATGCATGGCCACAGACCTCCAGCCTTTTTCTACATGAAGAAGATTCTGGCAGATGCTAGTGATGCTCATGGCTAAATTAAATCCTGCCCAAGGGTCTCCTGGATGTACTTGTCCTTAGTCTCGCTGATGGACAAATGACAGATGTGGTAACATGGAGAAAGCAGATGAATCAGGAGGGTGGTTGGATTTTGGTAGCACTTTATTTATAGATGATAACGCTCTGTGTCTTTCAGTTCTCTTTGCATTCATTCTCTGTATGAAGGTGAAGCCACACTGAAATCTAGACTCAATGAGCTGAGTAATGCAGTGACAAGCTAACTATATTCCCTCTCAGCCAGCTAAATCTGGTGGCTGCTTCAGCCAGAGAAGAGACAGATTGACAGACTGTCTGAGTCCATGGCAAACCAGAGTCTCAGTTGGTTTACCTTCCAATATCTGTAAATGGAGTAGGGGAGAACTTGTTAATTTCAGCTCTGGGCTGCCAATGTACAGAACAAAAGAGCATACTCAGCCACTGTGCCGCTGTGTTCTTACATTGACAGATAATGAAGTGTTCCTCTCTTGACTCCCTTCCCTTAGGTGTATGATCAAACACAGCAAGGAGCAAAGTGGTAAACCAGTAAATTTCTGCTGTAAGAATGTCTCTTCTCACTGATTTTCCCAGGCCACTATTTTGCTTTCCTGGATAGCAGAGATAATGAAAGTTACCTTAAAACTTCTGTGGTGAAACAGGACAGATTGTGTATCATGAACAAAGGAAATCCTTGACATGCATTGGATTCAGGTTAACAGGCAAAAACTGACATGTAATTAGAACATCACAATACATGAAGTAGGAATGCACATGGATCTGAGGCAGAGGGAGAGCTCATGGATGGTGCAATTCTGTGACTAAATGACTAAATGATAGTGAGTCCCTGATGAGCTTTTGTACTTTCGTAGAAGCTGCTTCTGCACAGTAGCTGGAAGTAGCGTGGCAAAAATCTAGCACAGTGGCATTTTTTAATTCACAGTGTTGGAAAAATGTACCATATTGTTTTCCTACCCTCCAGCACTGCTGGTGGATTGTTTGGATGACACCACAGCCAATCATTATGCAGTCTCATATGCTTCCACAGTTCTGATTAGCTAGATAGAACATTTGCGTGACAGAAGGGTAAAGGTTATATATTTTGCCCCGCAAATTCAGGTATGTCGGTCTCTAGTCCTGAAGGACCATGGCCTTATAAAGAGTTGTGTTGTTTCTCTTCAACACTCCAAATTCAGCCAATAAAGTATTTTTTAATTAGAATTTTTTTTAAAAATAGTTGGTAAGTCCAGTCAGGAGTGATAAATAAAGTAGAATGCTAAATTATGCAGTACTGTGGCCTTCCAGGGAACTTCTGCTTTAATTTAAATTACTGCAGGATACTGAAGCACTACATATAATCTACACTACATTTACAGTATTTTGGTAGACTCCCTTATCCAGAACAGCTTACATTTACCTAAATTATACAACTGAGCAGTTGAGGTTTAAGGGCGTTGCTCAATGGCCCTGCAGTGGCAGATTGGTGGTGCTGACATTTGAACTCATGACCTTCCAACCAGTAATCCCATGTCTTAAACTCTGAGCTACCTAGAGATTACTTAAAAGTACGTTCTACAAACAGTATAGACGTTGCTGTCTATTTTCAGATCCACTGTAAAAGCTCTGTGGAAATTGCTTTCTCTTCATATTACTCTAATAACATGCAAATGGGAGAAATGGTCAAGTTATATATAACTAGGATTTCAGGCTTTTCTTTCTTTCGTCAAAAAAAAAAAAAGTCTCAGTAAGGTACATAAAGTACTGTGGGGGTTGTTTCTATTCTGTTCCCTTAAGTGCCACATGGCGAAGAGAGGATTATGCAGCCAGCTTTTTGGAAGATCATTACAAGAATACGATCTAGCACCGAATATGATTCAACACCGAAAATGCAGTGGGTTTAAAAATGACAGTGTGCTAAGGGAGACCCTACCAGGAGTTCTAGCCTCCAGACAACATAGCTGCAAGGTTCACAGGCTCATGAAAGCCCTTCCACCATGTCAAGGTTATGATCCAATGGAGGGGGAATTGAAATCTCTTTTCCAAATGTTCTTCACACATTAGAATACCATTACTTTCTCTCATAAACACACAATTTAATTTGGACAATAAATAAGTAGACATACTTATAAATAAATACATAAATATTTACGATACTATTAAATGCGCTTTATATCGACAGTAATACATCTACAACTTAAATAATAGTTAGATTACAAACTTACATACTAATTAGTAATGCTTTGCACCTAAGTACTTAAACTACCATATCAAAAATACACTAATGTACTTCTATTCACATATACATAAATAGACATGATAGTATATCAAAAGTAAGCTGTACAACTCTCCAAATATACGTTAACAAGCTAGTAAAGAACTTGGTAGTGTAAATACACTTCACCATGAATGCCTTTTTTGTCTGCTTTTTGCTGTTTCTTGAGAGTGGCTCTAGCAAAAGTTTGTATTTTCATTGTACAGTAAAAGCACCAAATTGGATTTTAGTGCATCCTTCAGTTTATTAACTTTGAGGTAAGTCTTAATAAAATCATTTGTGGTTGATATTCTGCAATGTATTCATTAATGTTTTTATCAAAACAGCCAAGGCCACTTCATTGTTCACTGCTAACTGAGACGTGCTGTGCATCATCATCTTCTCGTGTTCTGAATCATTGCCAGACTTTTGCTAATGCCACTGTGCTTCTCAGTTGTTTAAGTGCTCTCTGCTTCTCCAAAGCTGTACTTTCTTTGTAACATATGCATCTCTAAAGCAATGAGCAGACCTTCTGCCTCATCCCTTGAGTCTTTTTATTCCTTAGTGTGATCCTCTGATAGCGGAGTTATTTGATCTCCTTGACAATACCCATCGCCTGCATTCTTTTTTCACTTAGTCCATCTTCAAAAGCCTGGAAAAGGATGCTGCCTTCTATTTCTTCTTCTGTCATTTAGGTTTTTGGCTGTTACTGGCCCATCTGCTTTGTTGTTCATAATGAAGGCCCAATTCTTTGGCTTTGATTTTCATTAGCTATCCCTTTTTCCCCATTACCTGGTACTGCTGAACTCAAGTACCACAAGCAGCCATTGAGAGCTCTATTTTCCCCTCTCTCTGTTTTCTCACATCCATTATCCTTTTTACTTTGCTATGTATATATTGGTATTAAATTGGTATTGAATATGCTATATACAAGCATTCATATACATTTACACGTTTAAATGACATTCCACAGGAATTTAAGTGCCTTTTTTGCTTCAGCAAGAGACATCTTTGTTATGCTTGGTATATTAATCCATTTCAGAAATTGCATACAATTATGCAGTCAGAACAGCTCAGCACATATTTTCTTCAATGACCTACAGTATATTACTAATAACTCATTATTCACAGCATCTGGAATACTTATGAAATTTTTACTCAAGTCAGATTTCATTTCTCAAGCATAATAAGCTTGAAATCTAGCTACATCTGTCATTTGGTGCACTCAGCCTGCACTCAGAACATGTGAATTGATTTGCTGCAGTGCAGTGCATCAGGCACTTCTCTGTGTTTTAATTCCCTTTCAACTTTGATGCAGCTTCTGCAACACATTGTTAAGGCAGAGAGGGTTTCTGATTTCCTCAAAGCTGCCGATACCTTCTAAAAGTAATCAATGGCTTCTGAATAAACACTGACACTTCTTGTTCAATCAGCTGCTAAGCAGCAGGGACATATATTATGTAGTAAAGATTGTTGGTTCCTGGCATGTTTAAATTAACCCTGATACTGACCCTGAACTTAAGGCCATTTTTCTTGCATGCTATCTACACACTACTCTAAAAAAAAATAAAATAAATAAATTTTAAAAAATACAACTCTCATATAACCTCAATCCCTTTCAACTGGCTGTACTGACACCCCCAAAAATGTAAATTATAGACAAAAACTGAGTGCAGATGGTTGTATTGTTTTCAGGTGCTATAAATATTTAGCTAGCTGAGAATGCAGCATTGACCCTACTGCTTTTTACACTAAATATTTAATAACTCCTGAATAAATTACAGTACTTGTTATTAGAATGTGGGGGTAAAATGTACTGTTCAACCAATCAAAGAGGAGTTTTCTTAGACTATAAACCATAAGATGATTGTTAACCAGTTATAACAAGAAAGAAAACCCCTCATAGCTATTAGTGGGAATAAAATACTTGCAAGCAACTTCCACTCTGGTCTCTTGAAGTGTTGATTAATTCCCAAAAGCAATGTTTTCTTAGTGTATGTTCAAATGGTATAGATTATAGGAATATTGTCACAAATATTTAGGCTGTGTGAACTGTGCATATGCATGGCTAACGCACAAAATTATGCATATGGATGGTTGATAAATGAGATCCCAGATCCTTTCTAATTATTTATTTTATTGCTGGTGTTTCAGCATTTAATGACAACCAACAATGGAATGGAATGGAATCTGTCAGAAGAAAATATAGATCTCAGTTTCCTCTTTTGAAATTTGTCACAACATTAGATATGAGCGTTCGCTGCTCTTGGTTTAGTAGATTTTCTTCGTACTCGTGTGCACATGTTGATCATCCATAAAGTGCATAGCACAACCTTGACACAGCTCATTTGCATGTAGTGATGCCCACAAAACTCCATAAAATGTAAAGAGCGCAGACAGCTGGGGGCATGATATGAACAATGAGAGTAAAGACTGAAAGACAGACGTGGAAGTTATTTTGACTCACTTTTATGCCAATAAAAAAATTTCATAACAATTAATATTAATAATAATAAAAAAACAAGCACTAAATCTTCCTTCAGCTGAGGCGTTTGTTTATGGCTTACGACCGACCTCTGTTATACGCCACCATTTCTTTTGTCATAATTGAATGATTACTTGTATTTCTCTTAATTTATGGGTTTGTGTTGGCTTGCTTACTTTATTTTTCATATTCTTTATTTAATGGGAATAATATAAAAAACTGATTTTCACCAAATGTGACCTAGTGAACTAGCATGAGGATGTGTTTTTGATGGAGAATCCAAAGCTGCTAAATGCTGTAAATGTAACAAAAAATAAGCAATTTAAACTCAACAGCATATTCCTTATATAAAAGTGCATTAATCCAAGCAATCATATGATTTGAAATTGTTAAAGTCAAGGTTTACCTTCGTTAAATTTTTATACATAGATTTACATTTAGTGTAATATAATGACTTACTGACATTTTATAAAACAAATCACAGTATATGATGACATAATTGAGTTTGGCTACTGTGACAGCAGTTGTAGTGAGTTTGATAAATGTTGAATGCAGCTGAGAATGCAGCATTGACCCTACTGCTTTTTACACTAAATATTTAATAACTCCTGAATAAATTACAGTACTTGTTATTAGAATGTGGGGGTAAAATGTACTGTTCAACCAATCAAAGAGGAGTTTTCTTAGACTATAAACCATAAGATGATTGTTAACCAGTTATAACAAGAAAGAAAACCCCTCATAGCTATTAGTGGGAATAAAATACTTGCAAGCAACTTCCACTCTGGTCTCTTGAAGTGTTGATTAATTCCCAAAAGCAATGTTTTCTTAGTGTATGTTCAAATGGTATAGATTATAGGAATATTGTCACAAATATTTAGGCTGTGTGAACTATTTAATAAGCATTTGGGAAGAAGATTCTATCTTGTGTAGCAGTGTTCTTACTGCTGAATTATTTATTTAACAATCTGTCGATATTCTCTGTAGCTTAGTGTGGGGAGGCAATCAATCTGCAGGCCTCAGCATTGAGCTGTTCACTTTCCACTGGCCACAGTATGAGCTCTCTTAATTTAACCATCTGAATCAGAAAGAACTGACATTGGCCTTTGGGTGAACACAGAAAGCAGTATGAAGCTCAAAAATGTGCAAATTTGACCTAAACCATTGTTAGTTGTGAGTGAAATCCACAGTTTCTATTATTTAAAGGTGGAAGCAACTTCCCATAAATTCACTAAGCACGATTCGAGTTCCCAGGCACTTTCAAAGGAATACCTCATCTAAAAAGCACGTCACTAAACTGAATAGATATTATGTATTTTCTTGTGTATGCCTGTTTGCTTATATATGCACATCTGTATCAGTTGTTTGAGTGTAAGAGTGGAACTGTTGTTCACAACAGTCCCACTATGGCAGAGGAAGAGCACAAATTAGTCTTTGCCTTTTTTCTGTGAGTAATCAACTGAGTTTATTTCCCATGGGGGAAAACTCACAGCAGTATGATTCAATTGCCTGCTTCAACAACCAATGCAGAAAACAAGCAGTTGTGGTGGTGTGGGACTTTCTCCTCAACCATGCAGTATATCTGACATTTTTGCTAAATATTATCCGTCTGATTACTAATACACTCTGTATCTGCTGCATCAAATGTTGGTGTCCTTGTTCACTTCTGCAATATTCAGACAAGATCTGATGTGTGTGAAGGCTTAAACAAAGCATGGAGCCTTAGTTATTGACTTTATATATATTATTTATATAATATTTCAATATGTCATTTGTTACGCACCTAGAGTCTCATTTATCAAAGCATGTGTAACATTATTTTTTGTCTTTTCCACTGCTGTATTTGGAAATGTAATATGATACAGCATGAGTGAATGTATGTGACACATATGTAATAGTTGGCTAGGAAGTGCCAGACCTTGTTGAAATATGTTTGAAAGGTCTTGAATGTGCACAGGGTATGCTATTGCTGCATTTTGTTGGCCTCTAAAAAACAAGGGGTTTTTTCCACATTGAGTAGAGATCAACTAAAACTGCACTGTGCAAACAAAATGAACTGATGAGCTACTCATCATCATTCTCAGCAACAAGTTTCCTGCAGTCCTTTCAAACACGTTCCCTGCTCAAAGCTGAGTGTGTCAAATCTTCAAGCAAGGCAAGATGAGCTGTTGTCTGCATCATTCCAATCAACCTTTACACATGCCTTTTATATGATTTTACTTTATATACTTTATCTGTGTTACCTGTCTTCACCTTGTTATGAGCACCATAGTCAGCAATTACTCTGTCAATCACAATGACATAATTGACAGCAAGTTTGATGGGAGCTGTTCATAATCGGTGGGGTTCAAACATACGCAGGTTCGGAGTAGTTCTAAATATACATAATCATCATGCACAAGAATATCTTTAGAAATCACACTATGCATAGAAATGTGCATATGCATGGCTAACGCACAAAATTATGCATATGGATGGTTGATAAATGAGATCCCAGATCCTTTCTAATTATTTATTTTATTGCTGGTGTTTCAGCATTTAATGACAACCAACAATGGAATGGAATGGAATCTGTCAGAAGAAAATATAGATCTCAGTTTCCTCTTTTGAAATTTGTCACAACATTAGATATGAGCGTTCGCTGCTCTTGGTTTAGTAGATTTTCTTCGTACTCGTGTGCACATGTTGATCATCCATAAAGTGCATAGCACAACCTTGACACAGCTCATTTGCATGTAGTGATGCCCACAAAACTCCATAAAATGTAAAGAGCGCAGACAGCTGGGGGCATGATATGAACAATGAGAGTAAAGACTGAAAGACAGACGTGGAAGTTATTTTGACTCACTTTTATGCCAATAAAAAAATTTCATAACAATTAATATTAATAATAATAAAAAAACAAGCACTAAATCTTCCTTCAGCTGAGGCGTTTGTTTATGGCTTACGACCGACCTCTGTTATACGCCACCATTTCTTTTGTCATAATTGAATGATTACTTGTATTTCTCTTAATTTATGGGTTTGTGTTGGCTTGCTTACTTTATTTTTCATATTCTTTATTTAATGGGAATAATATAAAAAACTGATTTTCACCAAATGTGACCTAGTGAACTAGCATGAGGATGTGTTTTTGATGGAGAATCCAAAGCTGCTAAATGCTGTAAATGTAACAAAAAATAAGCAATTTAAACTCAACAGCATATTCCTTATATAAAAGTGCATTAATCCAAGCAATCATATGATTTGAAATTGTTAAAGTCAAGGTTTACCTTCGTTAAATTTTTATGCATAGATTTACATTTAGTGTAATATAATGACACTGACATTTTATAAAACAAATCACAGTATATGATGACATAATTGAGTTTGGCTACTGTGACAGCAGTTGTAGTGAGTTTGATAAATGTTAAGATTTTAAAAGGGGGCATTTTACAGCCAAATGTGTTTAAAAATGCTTTTAAGATAAAAGCAATTTAATATGTTAACATGATAATAGCAATGCATAACAAGTGAACATGATTATATTAAACCACTAGAAAAGCCTGCCAATTTATTTTCATAGAATTATCTACTCATTTTGTCTCAGTAAAAACACATACTTCATTTCAACAGTAAAAATTGTCTATTTTTGCTTTAATATGACAGATTATCCATGATCTGTTGCAAATTATAGATCACAGCAAAAAAAAAAAAAAAAAAAAAAGCCTGTAATAGTTGCTATTATTGTAATGACACAAAGGAGTGAGTCACACAGGATTAGTGGAGCAGTTTGATGACTCTGCACATAAACACTGAGACCTATATTTTTCTATCCCTGCATTAAAATGTGGATATTAGAGTGGGCAAAGTGGTTCAGAGCACCAAGATTGCTTCAAAGCCTGCCAGATATGTCATGACGCCTACTTAGAGGACGTGATTAAGTCTCACTTTGTCACTGATGCCTTAGGAATATGTTCTGCTGGTGTTACACGAACAATCAGGCAAATTTTACCAAAATCAAAAAAATGGAATGTAAAAAATGAAAAAGAAAAAAAAAAGATTATTGAGCAGGGAATGAAAATACTTAATAATGTGATGTCATTTGTCAAGCCCATGTGTGTAATTTCTCTGAGGAAAAAACAGCCTCAGATTAAAATTACACAGAGGAGCAGGTGTTTTTCCCACTCTACCCAGTTTTAATGTGGTTGTGTATATGCTGCAGAGAATGTGTGTGTGGATATTTGTATGTAGCATGTTGTAATGCTTAATTATATACTGTATATTGTCTTGTAATGTGTGTATATGCAGGTCTTTATCCGGAATCAGTGCCTTTTTTTGCCCCCGCATTAAATATTAATATCTTTCATGTAAAATGCATGAAATGTCAGCATTTAAAATGCTTCTTGAAAAAGTTTATATGCTGTATGTCCTATGCTATGGTAGAGTTTTGGGGTTATTTGAGTGATCTTTTTTAAAAAAAAAATCTTTCTTCCTTCCTTTTTTTAATTCTGTATAATGTATTTGTTTTATGGCGTCCAAGTATTTTTTCAATGTCCCATACAATGTGCATATAATATATATATATATATATATATATATATATATATATATATATATATATATATATATATATATATATATATATATATATATAACTAAAATGAATAAAATCTACAGTACAAAAAAACAAAACATTAATAGTTAATGTGTATCCATAGTTGTTCTTATTCATTTAGAATGCATTTTGTCATTCAAATGGATTTCATACACTGCTGTGAAAAAGTATTTGATTTCTTCAGTTTTTGTGTTTATCTCATACTGAATGCTTTCAGAAATTAAAACAAAATCTGAGATTAAACAAAGGCAACCTGAGTAAACACAAAATACAGTTTTTAAATGATAAGTTATTTATTGACACAAAAAAGTTATGCAATACCAACTGGGCCTGTTTGAAAATGTATTTGCCCCCATTATTACTAATTCCCCAAATCTATGAAATTGCATTCATAATGGTGTTCAGATTGACTAGACACAACCAGGCATGATTACTGCAAACCCTGTTCAATCAAATCAACACTTAAATAGAACTTTTTCAACAGCATGAAGTTGGTTAAAAGCTCTTACCCAGTAACACACTATGCTAAAAGTTGAAAGAAATTCCAGAAATAATGAGGAAGAAGGTGATTGAAATACTTCAGTCTGGGAAGGGGTACAATGCTCTTTCAAAGGCTCTGGGACTCCGAAGAACCACAGTGAGAGCCATTATCTCTAAATAGAAAAAATCAGCACAGTAGTGAACCTTCCCAGAAGTTGCTGATCTTCCAAAATTCCTCAAAGGGCACAGCAACGATTCATCCAGGAAGTCACAAAAGAGCCAAGGACAACACAATTTTGTCAAATAACACCTTGATGATCCTCAAAACTTTGAGAGAATGTTCTGTGGATTGATAAGTCGAAAGTGGAACTGTTTGGAAGACAGGTGTCCCGTTACATCTGGTGTAAACCAAGCACAGATTTCCACAAAAAGAACATCATACCCATGGTCAAGCATGGTGGTGGAATTGTGGTGGTGTGGGGATGCTTTGCTGCTTTGCTGCTTAATTGAGGGAAACATGATCTCTACCAGAAAATCCTAAAGGAGAATGTCCAGTCTTCAGTCCGTAAGTTGAAACTCAAGCGCAACTGGATTATGCAGCAAGACAATAGTCCAAAGCATAGGAGTAAGTCCTAGTCATAGAAGTAAGTGAAATACTGTTCTCCAGTTATCGGAAGCGTTTGGTTGCAGTTATTGCAGCTAAAGGTGGCACAACCAGATTTTAAGTTAAAGGGGGCAATCAGTTTTTGATATGGGTGATTGGAGTTGGGAAAAAAAATGTTTTTGCTTCAAATAAATGAAGCAATAATTCAAAACTCTATTTTGTTTACTCAGGTTGCCTTTGTTTTATGTTGTATTTTGTTTGAAGATCTAAAACTATTTAGTATAAGATAATACAATAAATCAGTATGAGGCAAATACTTTTTCACAGCACTGTATATTTTCAAGTTTTATTTGGAAAAATACATGGTAACCTTAATGAAATGAGTGCCATGTGCTCCACTGTTCTTCATCACACAAGGAATAATGGCCAACATTAACCAGAGCCAACAACAATTTAATACACATCCAGAATCAGAAATAATACTGCAACACAGTATTGTTGTTATAATGCTGCAATAATGCAGCAGTCTGGCATGCATTCCTGAATATGTATGATGCAATAATGCAGTAATATGCAATATGCAATAATGCAGCAATCTGGCATGCATTCCTGAATATGTATGAATATGATGCCAATGTTTTAAAAAAATTGCTGTAAATTTATTTTTCAGCAAAATACAGTTTTATTACATTACAGTTTTGTACTGTATACAAATAGAGCAGTATATTGGTTTACAGTCAAATAGCAGAAAATGTAATGCATAGTGAGATAGCTAATGTTTTAGGGCTACAAGTTAGTGGACAGTAATTTATAAAAATGACTTGCTAATAAAACTGAGAACTGAATGACATGATGCCTTCTCTCATATAAGTACTTCTAGAGAAGTACTTTTCACAAGCTCTTAATTGTGACCTGGATGTAAGCACTCAGAGAGAAATACATTGATTTTTTTTAGATACTGGGATTTTCAATAGCCCACAACCTTTAAAGTCAAGCACTTGCCAATAATCCTGAAAGAACTGAGGGGTTAGAAAAAGCCCTGCATCATGTTTAGACTCAAAATATAATTGTATACCTCTAACATAACCATGCCAGTACAACAATGTAATAAATACTAATAACTATAATCAAGACACCCATAATCCCTAATGTAATACATTTTCAAATGTGTTTTAACCTTCCAGAGATTTACATGCCACAATGTTGACCTGTCTCCTGAAGAGTCTGAAGGATATATTAGCTCAGAGTAAGCACTTCTTAAATACAGTCATCCTGAAGTTCAGCTTCATTCTAGCTAACAATAAATTAATTACCTCTCTGAGGAGGTGTGATATTTGTATGTATATGACTGTCATATACAGCATGGATCTGACTTAAATTAAAGAACTCTACATGCTTAACCACTGTCAACAGTACATTTCACTGGTCTCATGGAAAGATGTTCAGAGATGACTGCCATACTCACCCCATCAGGAGAACCTGTAAATAGTGATTCCTAGGTAGCAGCAGGGCAGACATCCTGGAGGGACACACCTCTAAGTATTGCCAATGAGGTGTTGTAATGAATAATAGCTCAGTCCTGAATACTATAGGTGTGGCAGACTCCACATCCAGGACACTTTGAATAAAGCTCTTCTCCACTTAGTGACTATTTCACTCAGGTCTCCAATAATCCCAAGTATGGATGGATGGACGGATGGAAGGAACCACATCACAGGTGCACCACAAATGCACCACAGCACAGACAGATATAAAGATAGTAAAACAGATAAAACTCACGTCTGAAAAGCACTATATATTACTATGCAAGGTTGCTTCAACCTTTCATTTAGCACATAACCAGCTGTGAGAAAACAGCTGAATAGCTTTTTTGTGTTCCCTAAAACCACCTTGCAAAGTTCTTAAAAGGTTGGAGCTGATTCTGAATGACAGGGAACACTGGTGTTTATCTAGTATTCATAGAACCACAGTTACAGTCATATAGTCATCCTCACCTCTCTTAACTGCTAGGTATGGTGAAAATCACCTGGATAACCTATGCCACAATTGATGAAGAACTCACCTTAAGACTGGCAGAGATGACTGCTATACTCACCCTACTAGGAGAACCTAAATATGGTAAGCAGGGATTACCAGGTAGCAGCACAGCAGACATCGTGGAGGGGCAGTAGAAGGGACCTCTAATTATTGCCAACGAGGAGGACACACCTTTTGTAGAGTGGCCTGTCATGGTAAGGGCATGCCTGTAGACCAAGGTAATGATCTACCATCTGGTTCATCAGGTCCGCATAATACCATAGGGCACATTCATAGAATGCTGCAAGATCAATATTTTGGTTAACAAAAGTAATATTACAAAATCACTCTGGAATCAACTGGCCAGGAGTGCATGCAAGACAAGCTTATTGCTAAGGCATATAATTCTCCCATTGTTTTTGCTGAAGCACTATTTAGAGAGCCCAAATTTAGTACAAAATCCTAGTACAAGGGTGAAATTCCATGCTGGTTTCTTGGGGGAGCATGACACATAAAGGTATCTTATTCCCTTTATGAGCCCCCAGACATCATCCACAGTGCTGACACTTTATGATGGTCACCACAAACACCTTGAAAGTGTGAACTTTCCATTGTTTAGCAGTCCCTGTAGAAAGTCTGGTATTCTAAGAAGATGTCCAGATGAGTCCAGATGATGCGGTGCACATCATTTAACCTGAAAGCGTACATGGCCCATGTACTAGGCAGTGGCATGCTGCAAAATGCAGAAGCTCCCTCACATTAGCGAGGGAGGGGGCCTTGTTGATGGGGAACTTACCAAGGAGAAAATGGGTTTTTTTGTGCGTGTGAAAAACCTATTCAGGTTTTTTTGTGCGTGTGTCCTACCCTGGCTCCCTGATGCTATCTGAAATTGACAAGACCCTGAGTTCTGAAAAAGTTGGGACCAAAGACAGAACTGCTGTAGCCCTGTGACCTTCTCAGTGAGACCCACTTGATGATAGTCTGATGTAGTATCTGACTAATTATCAATGTTTTCTGCTGTAAAGTATCCTGATGAGAGCTCTGTTCTTCATGGGTGGGCTGTATACAGTAGGACTCTCTAATGGTTGCGGAGCATGGTTTTTGCAAACCACTCAACTATGCTATGGCAGCATGTATTCACAAGCCTGCAGGTCACAGATGGGGGATGCAGTTCAGAGCATTCATGGAGGATGCACCTGTCAAGACTGAGAGTTGAATGCTGTACTGAGCCACAAACAGTTTGTAAATAATTAAACACAGCTGTGATATGTAATAAGGCTAGCAAGCTACCTAGGGAACCCAACTAAAGCTAGTAGTCACAGAGTTCCGAGTGAAGATCAAATACACTCATCACAGCAGGGAAGAGATGAAAGGAGATGATAGGAGTCTGTCACGGACAGGTAACATAGAGTTTTGACCATAGTCACAAGCTGTTAAGCTGGAAGCTTCAAGGTACGCACACACAAGGTCTGGCATGTTACTTTGCTTGCACACACACACACACACACACACGCACACACACACACACACACACACACACACACACACACACACACAGAAGGTATACAGAAGGTGTCTGTCCCTGATGCTCAGGGGAAGTGTAATAGAAGTATGAGCGGTAAGCCGTAATCATCAAGATTAAAGCAAAAAAAGGCTTGAAATATTTCACTTTATATGTAATGAATCTAGAATATATGAAAGTTCCACTTTTTTAATTAAATTGCCAGGAAAAAATAAACTTTCCCATATTCAAATTTTTTTAGATGCACCTGTACAACAAGTAATGGAACAGCAATCTGTCTTTAAAGTCAAAGAATAGTTGCAAGAAGCTCCACTACCAGTTATCTTTTCTGAGCTGTTTTCCGACAAATCCCACCTTCTGTGTTACAATTATTCACACCTCCTGCACCAGAATTTGCCAGTAGTTCTTACTCATAAGCAGTCATCTGACTGAACAACTGAGAAGCCAGACATCTCAAGCCAAAAGAGAAATTTATGTGAACACAAGACTTTAGAAATGTCTGATCTCTATCTAGCTAAACAGCTAGATGCATCCATAGGCTTGTGTACTGGCATCATTCCAAATCATTTATCATATTCCATTCCTTCGCTTGACTATTTATGTTTATCATGAATTTGACTAATAGCATGTGCTGTGTTCAATTATTTTTAATATTTGCCTGTTTTAGGTTGACAAAAATGTTCAAATGAAGTGGGATTGCCAACTTTAATTATTTATTTATTTTTTTTTGCAGAAGGACAAAATGAATAAAAATTGCAATAATCTAGGCAAACTAACGGTTAAGGTAGTGTTAATTTATTCAGCAAGAATGTTACAAGTGCGGAAATTCAGAAATTAGAAATAATTTATATTTGTATTCAATTATACTGCTAAAACTGCGTTCCCTTCTGCTTATTCCCAAAATGTGGAAAATGCACACTGTTATATTTTATATAAATATACAGTAAAGGTTTCATCTTCTCCTTACTCTGACTCTTCAGATGCTGAAGTAATGCACTGGTTGTCTGGTTCTCAAAGAACTGGAAAACTACCTGAAGATCTTTGATGAAGGCTGACATTAGGTGTTTATTAATAATGCTCTCTCCTCTTCCTTAACTTGCTATCTGTTGTAACAATCCAAACCACACATCTGCTGTTCTAACAGTCATGTTTAAAAAGTGTTGTTATAAATAATTAATTACATGCCCAAGCTTTGCTAATTAGCATTCTGGTTGTTTTTTGCTTGTTTTAATGGTGCTTACCAAAGCTTTTGCTAAATTAGAACTGAGAATGCACACAATTGGCACGTTTTCAGCTCTGAAGAAAACACCCCTGGATTTGATTACATCTGTTAGAGCTGGCTCATTAGGTGTCTGTATGAAACTACAAAAGTGTGGGACATAAAAATATAAAAAGGATTTAAAATCTTAAATAAGACCTCATATATATTTTAAACAAAATTTAGCTGTTGAAATTTGAAAGAGACAAGACATAAAAGCAGTACAAGAATAAAGCAAAATGTAAAACTCTAGTCATAAAGAAATTAAATCACATATTTCTCAAATTGTGCTGAAGGATAATAAATAATTTATTTCAAAGGAATGTAATATTGATGTTAAATTATCAAAGAGCCTTTGAAAGCCTTCAGTATTACTTTATTATTATCAAGCTTTATCTTGCGCCATATGAATCTGGTTAGGTCCATCATCTATTTATTGTGTTGCATTTTTCTGATTCATATACATTAGTTTTAAGGGGATGTCAGTGTTGCTTTCGTGTAAAATGTTGTTTTCTCGCTTGGAATTGTTCCATTTCGATGCCATAGTTACTGTAACTTTCTCACATCAGAAGATTACACTTCAATACAGATACCACAGCTAAATTTCTCTTTATGCATTAGCCATTATAAGTGTCTCCTGGATTAGCCATTTGTCAAATATGCAAATGAGAAGGCCCACTAACTATAATGGGGAGGTTCAAGAGGAAGAGTCACCACATTTCTTTTGTCATATTCAGAACCTTGCCTTTTTGTTCAGAAACAAATCTTACACCAACTAAAAACTCCCACTTTATACAGAATAAACAATTTTTTGTTTGATATTCTATGCATACCCCCTGTTTAATATTCTAAACCCCCTGTATGATATTCTATGCATAACCCATGATGGAGGCAGGCGTTTTTGGTTAGTATTTGCTGATACTATGTGCCAGCTTAAAACATCCCTCAAAACGCAACATGAGCATAGCAGAGCTAAAAGAAAAATACTATAAGAACATTGTGTGGTATTAATATGTAGCTTTTTGTAAACATACCATGATGAACACATATATTGGGTACTTTAGCCTGGGCACAAACTGAAAGTGTCAGATTTTTGACTCCTACTATTATTTGTTGCTGAGCATCTGATCTGGTTTTGGTGACAGGTGGATGTCTTGTTGTTAATGATGTCTGAGCCCAAATGATATGTTTAGAACAGATATTGGAATGGATGTAAGTTTATTCTGGGTGACACTGGACAGAAGTGGGGTGTTGAAGGAACATAGTTATTTACATTTACATTTGGGCAGACACCCTTATCCACATACATTCATACAGTTGGGGGTTAAGGGTCTTGCTCAAGGGCCCAGCAGTGGCAGTTTGGCAGTGCTGGGATCACAACTTTCCAATTAGCAGTCTAATGACTTAACACTGATCTACCGCTGTTCATGTGTACCAGCTAATGGTTAAGATAAAATGCGATTTGGGCAACATGGTGCCTATGGTCATGAATTTGGGGCTTGATGGATAATTGTGTGATAAAGTTTCGGCTTTGACGTTTTCAGAACCTGGTTGATGAGTGATTGGAATATTAACTAAAGGAAACAGTCCATATGGCTTGTTGTGGTATGATATGTGTCAGTGTTTTCAGGTACTCAAGGATTTTTTGGTATACTGTACACTATGAATGGGTTCTGCAACCTTCTTCCTGTCATGTCAACACCAGAATGTGCACTGAAGTCCACTTCCCACAATGCACCTCCGCATACAAACATGGACACCTTGGATTACAACACCCACATGCCATGCTCAATGTCACGTTCACAGTTACCCGATTACTGATCCCGATTACACGCCTAGACTCAATCACCTGCACACAAACATATAAGCACCCTCACTGCATCTTCATTTTGTGAAGTATTCATTCAGCTCTGATGTACCAAGCCCTCTATTCATGTTTGTTTTTTCTGGTTTTGAACCTAGTGTGTTATCTTGTTTCTGGATTTTTTCCTTAACCTTGTATACTCTGGTTGTACATCGCCTGTTCCACTGCCTGACACAGCCACTTCTCAAGCACCAGTTTAACATCCACCTCTCTACCATACCAAATTAAAGTTTCTAATGAAATAACTATAATAAAAAATGTGTGAAACCTAAAAATTGCTGTAGATCTCTGATGCTTGTGGAACTTGGCTTTGGCATCATCCTTGATAAATACAATCTTTACTTGTTATGAGGCACCCAAGAAATGTTAATTGGGGAACATGAAACTCAGTTTTAAGTCTTGATGAAAGATTGTTTGCCATTAGACTCTGCAGGACTCCTTTGACATGGGCAACATGCTGCTCCAGGGAATCAGAATATATTAAAATATCATCTAAGCTATGTATAATGCCAGGCATGTCCCCTTGATTATGCTTCCACATCCTTAAGTGTACTTGCAGCTACACAGTAATTATTAATACATTTAAAGGGTAATCCAAAGGAGGAACTATTTTTTGCACTTAGTATAATTCAATTGTACAAAAATAATATTAAAGCCTAACTAACATTATCTGTACTTAATTGTGTTGAAATAGAACAAGTATATTTTGGTACACTTTAAATATAATATGGTATATGTATTTTAATCCAAGATGCATTCATACTTATAAATCCAAGAGTAAAATTATAATCGAAAATTGTACGAGTAAGACTTACAGTGTATAAAAATATACTTAATAATAATAATAATAATAATAATAATAATAATAATAATAATAGTAATAATAATAATAATGTTGTGCTCTGTAGCACCTACTTTTACGGTACAAAACCTTGAGGCATAAATCGTACATACTCGTATGATTATGTAGAACAGTTACCCTGTTACAGAGGTGAAATTTATCATCCTGGCCCTTAGGGCGCGATAGAGAGAGGAAATGGTTTAAGAAGTTTCCTGTGATAGAGAAGAAAGGAGAGCATGGTGATGGAGTTTGTTTGAAGGGGTGAAAGAAGGCCAGACATCACTTGTTGTTTGGGAAGTTAAGTGAATTTTAATTCAAATGCTTAACTGACATTTAAAGGCATATTTGATGTATCTTTGATAAATGTTAATTTATATTGTTTAGAAATTTGTAGAAGACTCTGTTATGAGGCTCTAAAAGGAAAAGAAGTAGTGTTTGTGTAGATACCTACTGCAGTATAACCTGGTTGGGATTACGCCAGTGAGATTTAGTTGTTTCCATGATATAGGACTCTATAGCTTCATTGACAACTTGGACATTTCCAACATTTTTACATCTACAAGACTCAGATAAGACCTTTTGCATAATGAACTATGTATCCATTACTGCTGTTGTATTCTAAACTGATTGATCCACCTTTCATGCTTCATTCATTTATGTTTTGTTTATTTGTGCTGTAGTGTTTTGTTGGTTGTTGTTTCATTACTTTGGGTATTTAATTCAGTCAAACAAATTACAATTTAAGTGGCAATACTTTATTATTTTGGGTTTGAATTGGATTTATTGGTTGCTGGTTTAGTCTAAGTAATGTGTTTGCTGTTGATTTGTTATGCTGTTTTGGGTTCATCAATGTATAAATTGTTACTGTCCAGTGCTTCACCATATACATTTGTGCATTTGTAGGTTGCTGTTTAATTAAAGAGTCTTTGCTGCCATGGCTGACCTCTGTTCTGGTACAAGTGGTGAGTTCGAGCTTAGTGCAAATTTCACCACCGGACCATTCGTTACAAGAAGAGAGCATGTGAGAGAACTCATTACTCTGTTCAGTGGCCTCTATATCGATTCTGATGGAGAGCTCAAGGCAAAGGGTGATAACTGTGAAGCTGACAATAGAGATGTCAACTTTCCCCCTCCCCTGCCCCCAGAAACGGAGATAAATATCCAAGGCTTGGTGGAAAATCTTCTGAGAAGCGGTGTTTCTCTGGAAGAGCAATTGACAAACTGTATGCAGAGGGTGAGTGAGAATGTTACCAATGACCAAATTGTAAAGTAGAAGAGGATAAATGGTCTATCCTATTGAAATAGCATGTGAAAGGGTCAAGAAGAAGTTGGAGTTAGACATACCAGATCTGGGGAAGGCTTTGGTTGAATGCCTTGCTAGATGTGATGTCTAGGTTGACAGGAGAATCAACGCTTGCATACCCTCAACATCTATGCCAGTGCATCAGGACCACTCCTGATGCACTGTTCACGCCCCACTCCTGCAGTCTCGCGTATCTCCAATAAAACTCAGTGTGTAAAGAAGTCCTCCTCTAGTTACATCTGCATCCATCTCACGCCGTCCCCCGTTGATATGGAGTTCCCACGTTTTGGTGAAGGTGAGGTTGATGACCCTGTTTCTTATGTTGAGAAATGTGAATAATATTTAGTTTTGCATCCTCTTTGTGAGGTAGAGTTGTTTGCCACCGTCTCTTCAGTGTTAAAAAGAACTGCAAAATCCTCGTGGGTGGCTGAAAAGAGAAATGTGTGTTCCAGGAATCAGTTCAAAGAAGTTTTCTTAAGGTCATTCCTAACCAAGGATTATGAGGAGATTTCTGAGAGAAATTAGACATGGAGCACAGGAGAGTATCTGTGACTGTCTTTCAGTATCGTGCTTTGTGTCTTAGATATAGGAGCGACATGCCTGAAAAGGAAGTCATTCAATCTTAAGGAACTGCAACCCAAGACTAACCAGTTTTGGTGAAGAGTGGGGTAGAGCTGGTAAGGATTGGAATCCAGATTGAAAGGGACTTTGAGGAATCAAAAAAATATTGGGGCAGCATAAATTCAGAATCCCAAAAGAAGAAGCAGCAGCACGTACAAGGTCCATCCAGCAGGTCATCAGTGGCAAGTACTAATACCATACAGTCTGAAACACTTGTTACCCAACCCAGGAAAAAAGATATGATGTTCACCCTGCCTGTTCTTCTACGAGGCTGATATTTTCATGCCATGCTTGACACTGGGAGTACTTTCTCTTTGATCCAAGAATCCTGCTGGAGGCAGTTGGAGTCTAAGCAGAAGTGGAAACCTAGTGGAGAAGAAACTTTTTTGCTGGCAAATGGACAAGTTCAGACTGCATTACGACGTTCAGACTGGGAGTGTGAGGTGTTTGGACAGAAGTTCATAATTACCTTATTTGTGATGAAGGATTCTGATCTAACATTCCCCTCTAATTTTTGGGAATGGATTAAAAAAAAAAAATGTTTTCTGGGATTATTTTGGTTTTCTCTAGATCTCAGTATATCCTACCCACAGCTTCAAATGGAAAAGGTCAAGTCTATCCATTTGCTACCAAACAACTATTTTGCCCACCTCACCTAAACATTTATCTTGCAGTACCTCTTCCTCCAGACACCATAGAGACTAACCAGTTGATCCATCAACTCGTGCAAGCGGCTGACACCACCAAACAAGTACAAGGTTTTGTTGGAAGGGGTCATGAGAGAATGGCTGACTGTGTGCAGCACTGCCATCGGGCATACTATGATTGTGAAGCATTCCATCATCACACACAATAAAGTTTCCGTCAGGAAAAGGCCATATCGTGTTTCAGGGGAGAAAGACAACAAATGAGGTTCAAGAGATGCTGGCTAAAGGTATTATTCATCCATCTGTCTCTCCTTGGGCCTCTCCTGTAGTGCTGGTACCAAAGAAGCTTTTGTGGTGACTACAGGGGTCTCAATGCAAAGACTTACCTGGACTGCTATCCAATGCCTCAAATCCTAGAGATCCTAGAATCACTGCATGGGGCCACAGTGTTCAACACTCTGGATCTGAAAAGTAGATATTGGCAGCTGCATATGGAGCCAGACAGTATTCCAAAGACAGCAGTCCTTACACCCTCATGGCTTTATGAATTCCTCTGTCTTCCTCTTGGCCTAAAACACTCAGCTGCCTCTATCCAAAAGTTGATGGAGATTGTGTTGAAAGACCTAAAAAGGGAGTGCTGTTTCGGCTACACAGACGACATCGTTTTTTATTCCAAGGGAGAAGCAGAACGCCTGGAACACCTCTCACAAGTCTTCAGCTGTCTTCAGAAAACAGATTTAACACTTAAACTCAAGATTTGCAACCTGGTCCAGAGATCACTTATATTCTTTGGGCATGTGGTGTAAGCTGAAGGTGTGAATACTGAGCAAGAAAAGGTGAGAGCTGTGAGAGTTCCCAACCCCTCAATCACTGAAAGATGTATAGAGGTAGTTACATATGTACGGAACTCAGTACACATCTTGTTCTCATCGACATGAACAACTTTTGCTCAGACAGATATTACCTCTGCCCAACAGGAAGTCAGCCATTTTGGATTTTATAAAAAGTGCACACTGTGAACTTTTAAATACCGTCATTGCTGCTTGCATCTTGCATCTTTATTATTATTATTATTATTATTATTATTATTATTAATAATTTTTTTTTTTTTTTTTTTTACATAATTATTTATTTAAAAAAAATTATTATTGGGGGGCATGGTGGCTTAGTGGTTAGCACATTTGGCTCGCACCTCCAGGACTAGGGCTTCGATTCCCGCCTTCATTCACTGAGGCATTTTTAGTAGGTCAACCATCCATGTACTGTCACTGATTACAATACATTTTAAAATAACTTTTACTAAAAGCAATGGTAAAATATCCGCTGGTTGGCTAGATTTGAACACCGCTACATATTTAATTGGTGGTATAAGAGGGAGGAGTAGCCCAAGAAAAACATTAATTACAGTTGTAAAACAGCTGTCACATCAACCTGCTGTTAAGCTATGTAACTGGCTAAAGTTTAATCTCTATATGTGTACTGTCAATGAGCGAACATGTGTTCAGGAAACTGAGCGACAAAGGAAGGCAAAAATCATTTCCATGTCGAATGGGAAAATTTATTTTCTATTACAGTTGTGATAGAAAAGACTGTCTGCTTGATATGATGCCAGGTTTTAGCCTTTTTGCAAAGGGGTCATTGGAGCTCCATCACCCCACTTACCATAAGAAATTCAATTCAAAAGTTAAAATTGGTTTTAAAAACACAACAATCCGTTTTCACAAAACCCACAGAATTAAAGAAATAAAGTGTTAAAGCTGCTACCGAGGCTTCATTATGTTTTCGACTTCTCTACGTACAAGAAGTCCTTCACTGATGTCAGTCATCACTGACACATTATTCAAAGACAAAGAAGAAGACATCAATTTGGCTACTAACAGTTTGCTGTTTGGTCAACAAAGAAGAGTGGAGTTGTTATCCAAGGACATTTCGGATCAGATTCTCAAGGATTTACAAATGCTTTCCAAGGACCGCACACGTCTGACTGATGACACCTGAATGACTTCATTAGGATTTACAAGGCACTGACTGAGAAAGTTCAGGCACAACCTCTGACTAAATGGGTTAAAATGTTAACATTGTGACCTGTATAATTTTGACTGTAAACTTTAACTGTGCGTGTTGTATTAGCATTTCTGTTTCTGTTCAAATTGTTGCCTATTGATATTTGAACTGTATTACTGCATCACTGTGATTATTGAATCCTGTACTTGTAGCTTAACTGCTTTTACTGTTAAAGTAAAATGGAATTACTCTTATTGGGCTTTTTGTTTCTTTTGGCAACATATAGTGTGGTAAATCTTGCTTCCTAAGTGATCTTGTGCCTGAAAAGGTTGAGGACCACTGCTTTAAGACTACACTGGAAGCCAGGTTTCACTTAGAATTTCATTAAAATGCAGCAATGAAATGTTTACCAAAGTGGCTATTATTCTTAGTTGAATTCAATATTTTAGTGAATTAAATGATCAAATATTTCACTGCAATATCACACTGTTTGTTCATTTAACTCACTGTTACCGGTGAACATCTCAGGCTGCATAAAATCTCCTTTTGAAGCCTTCAACACAGAGCTGATGGACAGCTAATGAAGCCTGGCCACCAATTAGTGTATGTTAGGTGTTGGAGTACAGTGTGTTAATGGGACGTACGATTGACATGCATTGGACATCAGGCTTTTAACGGATGCACTGCTTCACTGGGAGTGAACGTGAGTGGGAGTGAGTGCGTTATGCACAAAAAAAACCATTAATTGGACAGTGTACTCTTCATTTGTCCTGCCTGGACGACGGTTTCTTTTTATGATGATTGGTTTGACATGTCAAACTTAAACATATCAGCACGAGTCAGAATCGCTTGGAGCCTGCTGTAGGTGTCATTTGTGAATATTGTAAATAAATTGTAAATATAAAATTCAATTTGATTATTTGCATTTATTTGTGAAATTTATAAGTTTATAGGTCTAGCTAGCTAGCTTTCTCTTCCTTCTTCAGCTCGCAGAGTAGCTGTGTTTTGGGACAAAATGGCAGACACTGCTGTATACTTATGAGGACAGACCAAACACTGAAGATTTTACTTCAAAATTCAGGAAGCAGAAATGGCCCTCTTAGCTGTCTTGGTACAGTAAAATCGTTCATGTTACATATGTAAAACACTGTACACTATATAGTGTACTATACTTTCACCATGTACATTTCATAAACCTCAAATCATATAAGTCTGCAATATGGAATGTAAACAGAATATGTTTTCAAATTAATGGGAGTTATGCTGTTTATAGTTTTATAAACAGACAGAGGAATTACAGGCAAAGAAACTGGCCAATATTAATTAGTGTACTAAGTGGTGTATCAATTACTGTCCTGTATATTCTATCAGGTTGCAAGGGGTACATAAATTCAATGGAAATTTAGTTTATATAGAGTACTGGCATCAAGGCAAGGAGGAATGATTTGGTGATGAATCCCTGGTTTTTCCATCCAGCTTGAAAATGATTTAAGCTTTTCAAAGGCTGTGCAAGCATACTGAGCTTTCTGGCTGCTCAGTGAGTCAGTGACTGATGCAAAAGAGAACACTGTGTCTAAATGACAGACTACTGGTATAGCAGATTTGTATGAAAAGCTTGTGAAAATATTTATCGTACGTGATTTATTGCACCTAGAGGAGAGTGTGCACTGTAACAAGGCAGTGATGGTGCAATGTTTAAGGTTCAGGGTTACTGATCAGAAGGTTGGGGATTCAAGTCCCAGCACCACCAAGCTGTCACTGTTGGGCCCTTGAGCAAGGCCCTTAACCCTCTCTGCTCCAGGCATGCTGTAACATTGTCTGACCCTAGCTTCCACAGAAGCTGGGCATATGCAAATAATAGAATTTTGCTGTAATGTGCAGGTTACAGATAAAGACTTCTAACCAAAAGCTTTGACATGTAGACGTTTCAGGCTGGGCTGTGAGGGGACAACTGCATGGAGTGGGCATCACTGCAACAGACCTGGGTCTAAGTAGGTTTCCTAGTGTAGCGCAGATGACAGTGATTTGTTGTTCACCGACTAGTCGGCCTTGAGCAGTAAATATCTTCCAGATTTTGTTGAAACCTGGTACATCAATGTTATCAATTAAGTCTTCTGTCATGCAGGCAGAAGGACAGATGTAAGTGTTGGTTTTGGATTTTATTAAAAGCACCCAGGGAAAACAATTCATAAAGGTTAAGCAATACCCAAAACAATAAACACATAAGAGGTAAGGCAATCAGCAAACAGACATTAACTTGCCAGAGGAAATGGGTAAACTATAAACAAAGCAGGGGTCAGATCAGAATGACAAAATGTTCAAAAGGCATAATAACATCACAGGGTCAATGCTGGAGCAAGACCTAAGAATGAGCGTCTGGGTTATTTCACGGAGTGTACTTGACTGTGAACAGAATCAGAAATCAGGAAATGGATGTTTGCTTCAGTTTCATGTGACGTGGTCACTGACTGGGGATCATGGGAATTCTAGTCCTTTTGATGTGCTGTTGCAGATATTGGCATGACTCATATGAGTATATACTGCAATCAAGAGCTTATCCACAGAAAGAGCACCAACATTTGCAGCCTGCATCACTGTGTATACCGTTCTGGATCAAAACTGAAAGCTGATGATGCTGCTGCTGATGGTGGCTTGGTGGTTAGCATGTTCACCTCATACCTCTATGGTTGGGGGTTTGATTCCTGCCACGGCCCTGAGTTTGCATGTTCTCCCCCTGCTGCGGGAGTTTCCTAAGGGTACTCTGGTTTCCTCCCCCAGTCCAAAGACATGCATGGTAGGCTGATTGGCATGTCCAAATTGTCTGTAGTGTATGAATGGGTGTGTTAATGATTGTGCCCTGCGATGGATTGGCACCCCGTCCAGGTACCCCACCTTGTGCTCGATGCTCCCTATAATAGGTTCCAGGTTCCCCGTGACCCTGTAGGATAAGCGGTATAAAAGATGGATGGATGATGCTTCTGCTGCTGCTGATGGACTTGCTTTGTCAATATGTTGTGGACAAAGATTGGTCTCAAAGAGACCCTGGGGAAATGCTTATGTGAATGTTCAACTGATGCATTTCATTAGAGTCTGGGCATAGATTGCACAGATACGTAAGAAGATTCATGATGCTAAAAAGTCACTGAGCCATGAATAATGCATGAATTTAAACATCTAATTTTGCAGAGTCCACTAGATATTGACCTCTGCTCCTTTTTACCATCTGATCACATTCCAAGAGCACAAGCATGCAGTATTTTGCAAAATGTTAAACGATACGACGCACTAATGACTGTAACAAAAACGAACAACAGAAACAGTGCCTTCTGAATAACAGAATATAACAGCAGTCATTTAATTGTTCAGAAAAGCCTTCAATTTTTCAACCACCCATTAAAGCTCTAAATTATTCAGCAGCTCTAAATTACCCTAATGCCCCACCTCCCTCAACACATAATAACTGCTTGTTTTTGTATGATAATGGATGCACTTCTACCTGGAGACATAAGTGGAACCTTTTGAATTTTCATGGTAGTTTACCATGTTAGTAATATAATAGGAAAACATTTGAACTACATGTTGAATTCTGATTGATTCTGTTTGGTGCTGCTTTCAAGTTTAGAATAAATATTTTGCTTAGTGTGCTTCGTGTATTTGCACAAGACATACGTACATTACAGATATTTACTACATAACCGTACAATGCACTCTACAATACACAACACACTACCTCTCTGCCAGACAGATTCTCATATCTGCACCCTTACATTGACATTTTCTATCACTAAATCACACCTCACAACGAGTCCACTCAAAGGAGTCAATTTGCACAAATCCAGTAAATATTCAATAACGTAGCAATCAATTCAGGGATCAATCAGACAATTCAGTGCAACAATAAACGATTGCCTCTATAAAACATAAAATAAAATCTAATTCCATGGATTAGGGAAGAATATAGCTAAAACCCACAGACGCTGATCTGCCTGTACAAACGTGTTACACACACACACACACACACACACACACACACACACACACACACACACACACACACACACACACACACACACACACACACACACACACACACACACACACACACACACACACACACACACACACACACACACACACACACACACACACACACACACACGGACGTTGTTGGGCCATTAGAAAGAAGTGCATAAGGGCATCTCTTTGTGTTAGTGCTAGTAGATTCCACAACA
The DNA here is from genome assembly GCF_001660625.3 of Ictalurus punctatus. Taxonomy (NCBI): domain Eukaryota; kingdom Metazoa; phylum Chordata; class Actinopteri; order Siluriformes; family Ictaluridae; genus Ictalurus; species Ictalurus punctatus. The sequence continues at coordinate 7,977,114 of NC_030439.2, read as the reverse complement.
TTATATCTGGAAGTGGTGCCTCTGCACAACATCTCAGCATGCAGCCTTGTGGAGGCACTCTTCAAAATAATAACCCAAGTCATAATCCCCACCCTGTTTTTGTCATGCACAGTTCACGAACTGTACAAATTATTAGGGATTAAATCAATTCGTACCAGTGTTTACCATCCGCAAACAGTTGGTCTGGTCAAGCAATTTAATCAAATGCTTAAAAATACAATTCAGTAGTTCATGCACAAGTACAAGAGGTCCCACAAGCCTCCATGAGGTTCTCCCCATTTGAATTACTATATGGGCTCAACCCAGGCTTGCGGCATCTTAGACATCAACAGAAAAAATTTGGGAGGATGGACCTTCACAATGTAAGTGAAATTCGATACATTCTTAACCTGAGAGCAAAACTTCCCACATTGGGTCAGTGAACAGAGGAAAATTTGTCACTGGGAGATCAAGTGCTCTTTATTATTATCCACATCAAGCTCCAAATTACTCGCAAAGTGGCAAGGGCCCTTTGAGGTCACACAGCAATTCAAGTAAATTGACAATGAGGTAAGGCAAACAGTTAGAGACAAGGCACTGCAGATATGCCACCTCAATCTCCTAAAATCATGGAGAGAGTTGTTCGCTATAGCTTTGGTGATGGTAGAGCTGAAGAGGGAAGAGCTGGGGCCGGAAGTGAATCTAAAACATGTGACCACCTGTCACCATCCCAAATCACTGGAGTTGCCAAGTTGCAAGCAAAATTTTCGGACATGATTTTGCCTCTACCCAGTCACACAAATCTCACAGAGCACCAGATTGAGACGTCCCAGAGGTAGGTTGGGAGGAACTCCTGGCCATGTTCGATATGGGGGTAATTGAGGAGTCCCACAGTGACTCGTCCAGCCCCATGCTTTTGATTCCCAAGGCTGAAGGATTGGTCTGATTCTGTGTGGACTTTAGAAAAGTCACTGTGGTTCTAAATTTGATGAATATCCAATAACATGCATTGACAAACTGCTTGATTGGTTAGGCTCAGCAGGTTTTTATTCGACACTGGATTTGACTAAGGGATGTCAGTAATAAAGAACGTAATAAAGGAAGCACTGTTGCATGCCTGTCTCCCATTTCCTCATTCAACTTCGAACACAGAGAGTGTTAACAGGTCAAATTGAAGAAGAGGCCCAAGAAAGTGCCTTTTAATGTTTCAGTGATTTCAGAACAGAAATAATAGCAAAATGGTTCCCATAAATTTGAGTGTGGTGATGGAAATATAATGAGAACAGACAGGTTGCACAGGACTGAAAATAATGCATCATATATAACTGACCATATTGTTTTGGGCAGACATTTCAGAAAAGGGCTGATCTTCTCTCAGGGCTAGGTATAATTTTATCTAGAATTTTTTTTTTTTTTTTTTTAACTGCCAGAATTCTGAATTGATGAGACTTTCTGCAATCCAGAGAACCAAACCAAACCAATAAACCAAAATGATTACTATTCATAGTACGTAAAAACTGTGTCTCATTTCAAGACTGTGTCTGTGTAAAGACTGTGTCTCATTTAAGTGTACACAATTAATAAATAATGCTCATTAAGTGCACTGTTACACTGGTCTGGCATTATAATGTTAATGGAATTGTTGAGTATGTGTCATGAGTGGTCTTTCTTATTCCTATCAAATCTATAATGTTATATAGCAAACCAACAGATTCAGAAACTCTCATGTGACCCTCAAGTGACTAAACTCACAAAGGAACCATTTCTTAAGATATATCATACTTTTATTGAAATCAACCAACATGAATATCTTAAATGTCAACTCTGTACAAGTTACTTCTTAATACCAAAGAACAGCAAGACGTAGAGGTAAGGCAATCATGAGCATAACATCAGAAGTTTGTAAACAACCAGTATAAAAGTGCAAAATGGTATGAGCCCATTTGTTTACGCTTATATGGTATGTATAGTTGGTAAACAGTGGAGTAGTGAAATCTGGGATGGAAATTGCACTTGTTAATTATTAATGTAGTCTCTGTAAGAAGATCACAAGCACGCAGAGATTAGTCAGAAGTGAGACAGAAAAATACATCATACATTTGATATGAATACAGAATTCTTAGGACATTAGAGTGCATTACATAATTACCAGATGTAATTTTTTTTAATCACAGAATCATTTAATCAGCACAGAAGCATTATACACTGCAACATGTTCAAAAAGCCATTAAAAATAGATATTTGCAGCTTTTAAATAACACATTTAATTTATAGCACATTTTAATAATTACAAGAAATAAACCCAGCAAAATAAATAATTTATTTTATTGAAAAATATATTGTCTGTTTATGTGTGTAATTAAAGAAGCATTTTAATATAGTCTATAGTTGTCAACGTTAAAGCATATGGGTTATGTCCAGTGGCAGTGGTACATTAGTTTCACAATTCAGTAAGGCTGGTATAGCATCAGCAGTTAGTGCAGTTAGATTGTTATCATGATAGATTACTTCATGATAAACTTTATTTTGCAATTAAAAGTAGATCTTGATGAATTACACAACTTTTGTCAATAAGTTAAGTTAAAACCATAAAGCAACTTATAGTTAATTGGATGTTTTTCTATTATGCCATATCTTCTTTTTTAAGAGTTGAATAAAAATCAGTGAACCTAGTACTGTATTAGCTGGTACATTGCATCTATTACAAATTCTTATTTAAGGTAAAAAACAAAACAAAACAAAAAAAAAAACAAACAAACAAGGTATCATGAAAAGTATTGTGATATTATATCTTTGCCCTTTTGACCATTGCTACCATACTAACTATGCTCATTGCTGCTTCTGGCAAGGTAATGTTATGTTCATGGTGGCATCCTGTGACTCTGTAAGGGGGCGGTCAGCCATCTCACGCTCGTTCTGTCTGCCGTTCTCTTCGTTCATGTGTGATACCTCGGTGGAGGCAGCTTCAAAGCCAGGCACAGTGTTAGCCAGTTGCACCACATGCACCTTATTGCGCCCTTTTTTACTGAGAATGCAGCTGAACACTTTCTTAAAGCCCTTGCGGAAGTGCTTGGACACCAGCGCATAGACAATGGGATTAAGGCAGGAGTTGGCGTAAGCCATGCAGTGTGAGAGCAGCCTGAATGCATATGTGGTCTGATTGAAGGGGAAATCTCCATACAAGTAGCACAGGATGACCACATGGTAGGGCAGCCAGCAGATGCAAAACAGAACAGTGACGATTATGATCATCTTGGTGACTTTGCGCTTGGCTCGCTTAGACTCGGACATGCCGTCCAGTGGGTCAACGGCTGTCCAGAGATACTTGATGGTGCGTGTGTAAGACAGGCTGACAATGAGTACAGGGATGACATAGCCAAACACAAAGGTGCAGGTATCCAGTACTTTGCGGTTGTATTCCTCCCAACCGGGAACACACACGTTGCTGTTTTCGAAATCAATCAGGTCATAATAGCTCAAGTAAGGGCCGGCAAAGACAAGAGACAGACCCCAAATGATCACCATGGCAACAACCGCATTACAGGGCGTTCGTAATTCTCTGGAGCGCAGTGGGTAACGAATGGCCAAATATCTGCAAAACAAGATGCAGACAACATAATTTCATGAATTAGTCTACTTTAATTCCTTTGACATAGTTCAGAACTCATATCAACTCTTCCATATGGCACAAGATTTTTTTTTTCATTCCTATGAGACTGCTTTCTGCAAATTTGAGTTCCACCAAAGTTAATGTGTAACTATATGAGATTATAGTGGCAAGATCCTGTGAACATCACTGAGGATTGAGGAAGTAACCGCCAATGGGGATTCTCAGCCTCTACTGGGACTAGCACTGTTTTCTTCGCTAAATAGAGAACTGTCAAAAATAATTGCTCTTCATCCAAAGGTAAATTCTAGGAGCAGTGAGAGAGGTGAGCATGCATACACACCTGTCAACAGAGACAGCAGCAAGGGTGAAGCTGCTAGCATACATGGTGAGGTTGATGAAGAAGTGCACCACTTTGCACATGAAGGAGCCAAATACCCAGCCCTCCAATGAGTATATGGTGGCCTGGAAAGGCACACAGAATATGATGAAGAAGAAGTCAGCCACGCTGAGGTTGAGAATGAACAGGTTGGTGGTGTTGTAGCTGAGCTGGCCGCTGCGCAGGAGCACAGCAAGCACCAGGCTGTTCCCCACTGTGCCCAGCAGGAAGATGAGTGAGAACACAACGGACACAATCACGCTAGCTGCATTCAGCTGATAGCTGTCCGAGGCGTTCCAGTGGCCCATGGCTTTGCTCAGATCCTCATGGTCAGACATTGTGTACCTTGGATATGAAGAAACTGTAAATGACATCTTTTATTAGGCAATCAGAAGTCTGCATAATACATAAATGCATTATGCTATTTGGTAGTTTCTTCTTATTATTATTATTACTATTTATTGTTCAGCAGCTTGTCTTAATAAATTCTACTGTATTTTTCATGGCTTCTTTTGATCATAAACACATGGAAGCGCTTTGACTGCATGGATCAGGGATGGCATATGTTCATATGTAAAATCACAGATTCACAGAAGGAGCAAGACCAGATGTGATACTCTTCATTAGATATGACATGCTCAAACCGAACTATTCTTTCTATGACTATAGTAATGTGACGTTATAATGCAATATTTGAGTACTTGGACTACGGTATATTTTAGATTTTCTCTTTTTTTGCCAGCTAAAGGGATTGATGATTGCAAAAAAATTGAGACCCCTTGAACTAGGGAGAGGGGGAGATGTGGGGAAATGGTTGGTCAGAAAGAGACAAAAGGAAGGAGAAGTAGAATGGGACACAAACAGATTATAGCAACATTGAAGCAATATTACAGTCTCAATAACATGAACAGTTACTAATACAATTGGATGCTCTAACACAAGGTGATGGGATATCGGATGTTCAGATTAAAACATGATAGGGAGCACAAATACAAAGCATCGGATTTGACACTGTCAGCATTTAAAGATGACTAAAGAAAAATATTATGAGTTAGGCTTTGATGTACATGAGTCATAAACGTGCAAAGTTCAACGACCAGAATAAGCTGAAAGAAAAAGCAATCATACCAGTAAGTGCTGTTCAACTGTTGAACAGTTTCTTCATCCCCAGAAATCGATCAAGCTGTGAAAAAAGACAACCCCTTCATCATGCATCTGCTGTAAGCAATTTTGCTTATGTATTAAGCAGAACACAAGAGCTGTTTTTCCATATTCTCAGATTATTTCTCACCTATATGTGGTATCGTGTAACAGCAGAACTTCAAAAGCATAAAAATAATAAATTCTTTATAGACATGGGGAGTGGTAGTGCTGCAGCTTAGCAGTCATTTGGTGCTGAAAACAGTCTTAAAGCACAAAGAAAAGGGATTGATCATTTCCAGTCAGTAAATAATATTCACATACCTAATCTAAAATACCAAAGACCTGCGGTGAGATTTTAAAAGGCATGGGTGAGAAACACTTTAAAGGATTTTCAAAATGAATGAGGTTTATAAAGAAAGGTATTGTATTCCATGTGCAAAATTTAAAGAAGCATAATAAAGCACTTCAATGTGAAGCAGGAGTCACCACAGTTGTACTGTATTTTTATTTATTTATTTATTTATTAAAGAGCGAGGTGATATGTTGTCAGACATGATCCATAATTCACACGGAAAAGAAACATTCAAAGCGGCTATGTTTGTGCTTGCTCCTGATGCTAAATCTTGCTTGGTAGTTTATGATGGTTTCTTCGTCAGTGCTTTTCTCTACAGAGTGACTGCATATTGATGTGCATAAACGCTGCTGCAGAAACACAAGATAGAGGATAAACAAGGCAAGAACGTAGTACTGCTTATTTTTATTCATAGTTTATATGCAATAATCATCGATTACAATTTAACTTGTAAGTACATTTGAGTTATTTGCAATATATAAGTAATATCCTTTGTTTGTGAGACGAGGAAATGAAAGAATATCCTGACAAGTCATGCGTCCCAAGCATGTGAATGCATTTGCTGAGAAATCTGTGGATTTGGGGAGTGGATTAGATATGGGGGAAGGGTGTGTGGGAAAGAGAGAAGATGTGGGAGAAATGGGGGAAAGCAAATAAAAAAGAAGGGAGACAGTAAAAACAAAAAAGGCAAAATAAATAAATAAATAAAAACAAACCATGTCCTTCAAAGTCAAGTGATTGCTATGCTTTTGTGTTCAATAAGGCAATATCCTGTCTGTATTCCCACCTGCACAAACCTTGTGAACCTTAGTCATAGTAATACATGTACAGTAACAAAAGGAGATATAAATATGTAACTCAATATGACAGACTCAGACAAATACTGATTTAATTTAATAACAGTGCCTTTTCCCTTAAACAATGGTGATGAGGGTTTCACTAAATCTTCATATTTTGTAACATAATGATTGGCATTCCATTAGTTTTCAGCCACGTGGCATTTGATTAAGTGCTCTGACAGCTCTAAGAGATGAAGGTGCCTCTTGAGTAAATGATGAAATGTATTATTTTTAGTCCACCATTCTCCTTGAGTATGTCTTCTGTTCAGCTTCCTCACTTGGACCCCTTTCACCACTTTCTCTCTTTATCTCTGGTAGTGTCTGTTTAACAACTCAAAGCTGCTTCTCCTTCGCCTGTAACAATGAGTTAACACTTATGGCAAGTATTGCAATTCCTCCTCACAGCTTAGTGCTGGCTACAACAGAGCACAATGTGATCTGGATTCTCCAGGGAAGAGGGATAATTGTTACCCCCCCCCCCCCCCCCCCCCCCCCAATTAAACCCCAAATCCCATTGACAGCAAAGCATCATCTGTTGAATTTTACCCCACCAAAAATATGATGCTTCTGTATGAATGAGTCAATAATTAGTCTTACTCATTGCTTTGGACTAAAGCAAATCTTTACTCATGATGAGCAAAAAAGAATATTGCATGTCTAATAGTTAATAATTTAATTCAACACTATACACAAATGCATGCATTACCATAGAAATTCACTGACAAGTCGAAGAAGCCATGATATGCTCTGATGAATAACAAGATTCCTACCTAGCGTTACAACAGAAAATAAGAAACACCACCGAAAAAAAAAAAATCAAGTAAATTTGTTTCAGGATCCTTTACTTACCCAGATAATAGATGCACCATAACTAATTATTCACTGGTGAGGTTCATTGTCATGTTGATATCCTGTATTCCACTCTTAAACGGCTGAAATTTCGGATTTTAGTTCAAACTTAAACGGCCTCTCTTTCCCTCCTTATTACTATTCTGCCACGGTGTGTTTCTCTGTCCATCTCTGCCTCACTCTGTGTCTACCTCTCTCCCTCTCTTGCTTTCGTATAGAAACTCCTCCTCCACATTCTGCTCAGCGTTCACACATCACTGCAGAAGGAAGGCAGTAACAGAATAAAGGTGCAGTGCTTCCACCCACACACACACACACATACACACACACACACACACAGAAGAGTAAATGACAGAAAATTGAAATATAACTCGTGAAGAATAGTTTCTACCAGACCTTAGCAATTGCCTTTGAGCCAGCCACTTGACAAACCCTGAGATCTATCATAACGCTATACTTGGAGTACTGCCTATAGTATGTCTGTATCTATTGCACCTACAGATATAGCCATTATTTAGTTCAGGGTCCGGAGCAACTCTGATGCTGTATTAGAGATACAACTCACATTTGCCACAGCTACGTTGTCGACCAGTATGTATAATTTATTCTGTGCCTGTCTTATATCTGGACTGCATACAGCATGGATTTACATGCTTTGTTTCACCAAGTGGTACAATTATTGAGGTTATTGGTGTTTCTAGTGTAGGCACTAACCTCGAACTTGTTACTTCTGCATTTGCTATTGCAGCCAATATTCTCATTGTTTTACCAGATTAAAGCTTCAGTGCGCTTGAATGCATGTGAGAAACAGCCATTGAGAGTCTGAGGGTCTGTTGCTGTATGCAAGGGAGGCTGTACTAATCTCCTCTGAGTTCTCTTTGCATTGCACTGTTATATTTTGACTAACAGCTGTACTAATCTCCTCTGAGTTCTCTTTGCATTGCACTGTTATATTTTGACTAACAGCTGTTGCATTTCAATTCATTCCAACATAGAAAAAGGTTCTCACTTTGTCTCATTTCACTGGCCTCAGAAGCTGAGCCTTTTGCCATTTTCCATAATTTTCCTGCCGCAACAATGCAGCAAGGGAGCTTACTGAAGTATTTTCTATTATAAAATGGTTATTATAGTTTTAAAAATATTGCTAGTTTTTATTTTTAATTTGTTTTGTATTTTGGTTTTCAGTGTCAGTTTCATTTCAGTTAGCTTTAACGGTGCATTAGACGAAAGTTTTTATCTTTCGAAAATCATTACTTTTAGTTTGTATTTAGTTTTAATATTGTTTTAGTTTTTAGTATCATGGTAATCATTCTAAAAAAGCCCAACTTGGGATCTGTCTTTTCCTACCTATTAATTTTACTGTTAGCAACTATGGCCTCATAGTTGCAGTTTCGTTTTTGTTTATTTGGAAACTCACATTTTTATTTGTATTTCATGTTTTTTCACTCATAGTTTTAGTTTTCGTGATAGTTTTTGTTAACAATAATAACTTTGCTTCTGTGTCCATGCAGTATCAGAGGAAGGATAAACTTATTGTTGACAAGAATATTCACATAGCTGAGGTTTATTTATTGCTATAGTCATTATTTTGCAGTTCGGGAAGAGCTCTGTAAGTGCTTCGCAATTTATCATGTCCAACTTCCAAATCCATCAGAGCCTGGCAGGACAAACATCTCCCCATCCAGTTCTAAAAGACAAGAGGTTGGGAAAGTTGGAAGAAAAAAAAGTTACATTAGAAAAGTAGTTACTATTAATTAACACAAACACCCATATGTACAATTGTGGAGAAATACAGACTAAATACATGAAACAGTGTGCAAGTCTGAAAGGTTTGAGATGTCATATTAGGTTATGATTATTTATATTTTATTTCTCCTAGAGGAGCCATGTCTTTGATTGTTCAGAATGACAAGTTATGAAACACTGGACCTAATTTGTTAATATTTTAGTAAAATTTGCACTGGATTTGCAAAGTTTTCATTAATGCTGATTTTCTTCTTATTCGTGTTTATATGCTGATAAATTCGAATCACCCATAAATGACATTAGTTAGTCTTCTTGTGCATAAATTAACACACACTAAAAAGCATAAAAGAAGAGCAACATTTTTCCAAACACACGGGATGAGCAATTTAGAAATAAATCTGTTCATATACAACTTGAAAAATGAGGACTATTATGCGAATTAAAATAAATAAAAAAATTTAAAAATAGAGAAAGCCACATTTGTAGCATCAGCATGTAAACAAGGTGGTTTAGTGTTTTTTTTACTAGTGATGCACTTCAAGCAACTGAAAATAAAACTCTAACAAAGCATAAACTTAATCTGCTGTTTGATTGCGCAATGTCCATTAGTTATCTCTGCTCTTCATGGAACAGCTCTGAATAGTTATGCCTGATGACTGGGAGACAAAGATGCTTCAGGTCACTATTGAATGTTATCACTTTGTTAAGGGACAGTGGATACCTTCTAGCAGTGTTGTGAGGGTGGAGACAATACATAAACTGATTGCTTGATTTAGTTAAACTATGTGCGACATGAAAAAGAGTTTACTGTTATCTTTCCTTTGCTCCATTTTGTACAAGATCTATTTCTGGAGATGTGAAAAGCTAGATACCTGATTTTTATCACATCATGTTCATTCATTTTTCTCAATTGTTTCCCTCAGACTGATAAGTATGAGATGTACGTTATTATTGCAAGGTTTCCTTTTAATACCTTTAAAATTCGCCACGATTTCTAAAGAGTTACATGGGTCGGTTTCACTGCTGCAGATGATTGTAAAAAAAATATATATTGGCTGTTATACAAAACGTCTGGGTTACGCATGTAACCCTGTTCCCTGAGAAGGGAACGAGATGTTGCGTTTAGAATAACACTATGGGTGCGCATCTTGCACGCAACCAGCATCTGAAGCTTGTGTAAAATCATGCCTTATTTATAGGCCTGCCATGATCAGGTGACGCGGCAATTAAGCGCGTCGCATGATATAAATATGGCACCTGTAAACTGCGCCATCAACCTCTATTATCTGAAGCAAAGACACAATTCACAGGCCTGCCCTGTTATGACAAAGCTACGCAACATCTCGTTCCCTTCTCAGGGAACAAGGTTACATATGTAACCCAGACATTCCCTTTCAAAGGGAACTTCGACGTTGCATTTAGCATAACACTATGGGAATGAGAATACCCACGCCATCATACTGAGGGTACAGCCTGTTCAAAAAGACCCAAGCCCGAGGGTCACTGCAAGACACTTGAGCCTGGGGTGGAATGAATATCCAGGCTGTAATAAGGAATTAATGTGTGTGGCATAGACCACCCTGCAGCAGCACACACATCCTGTAAGGATGTGGACAAAGTATTCGCAGGCGACTGCCCTAGTGGAATGAGCCCTTATGCCCAGAGACGTAGCGAGACCGCGTGCCTCATAAGCAATAGAGATTGCTTCCAATATCCAATTAGAGATGCGCTGCTTTGACACAGAATCACCTCTACTGTTGCCGCCAAAGCAGACCAGCAGCTGCTCCAACTTATGCCACTGGCCGGAGCGGTGGAGGTAAGTACAGAGAGCCCTTACTGGACACAGCAGGTGCATGCTCTCTTGTTCTGGTGGTGGGAATGGAGGAGGGCATACCACAGGGTGGGCAGCCGATGTAGGCACTTTAGGAATATAATCTGGCATAGGATACAGGAAGGCCTTGGCTAATCCAGGGGCAAAGTCAAGGCATGAAGGGGCAACAGAGAGAGCTTGTAGATCTCCTACTCGCTTGAGAGATGTCAGGGCCAGCAGAAGAGCTACCTTTAGAGTCAGAGGCTTCGCAGAGGCTGACTCTAAGGGCTCAAATGGGGCCCCTGACAGACCTTCCAGGACCACAGAAAGGTGCCAGGAAAGTATGCGCAGCCTGCAGATGGGCCTCAGCCGCCTGACACCATGCATAAACCTCGAAGTTAGAGGATGTTGCCCCACAGAGGCTCCATCAACAGGGGCGTGGCTGGCCAAAATGGCAGCCACATAAACTCTGATTGTAGAAGGAGCTCACCCCTCTGAGAAATGTTCTTGTAAGAACTCCAGGACTGTAGCTATTACGCAGTTCACTGGGTCTACAGTGGATCCCTGCAGATGGGAATCTCCCAAGGAGTGCCATCTAGCAGGGATATTATCTCTGGGAACCATATTCGAGCTGGCCAATAAGGTGCTACTAGCAGCAGACATAGACTGTCTTGGCGAACTCTCGCTAGAACTTGTGGGAGCAGAGCGATGGGGGGAAAAGCGTACAAATGTGACCTCGGCCACATGTGCACCATGGCGTCCAGCCCTAATTGTATGGGAGGAGTGAGGGTGAACCACAGCGGGCCATGTGTTGTCTCCTCAGAGGCGAACACATGCAGTCCCGTTTGGCCAAACCTCGCCATATGGACTCCACCACTTGTGGATGGAGCCACCAATTCCTGGGCCTCAGCCCCTGCCTCAACAGGATGTCTGCCCCTATATTCAAAGAATGTACATTGCACTCACTGACAAACTTTCCTTCTGCCCAGAGAAGAATTAGTTGTGCCTGCCTAAACAGGGGCACAGACATAATCCTCCCTGGTGGTCAATAGATGAGACCACCGGTGTGTTGTCTTTAAACACGTGGTGACCTCTCAATTGAGGAAGAAGGAATTATAGTGCTAGAAATATGGCCCCCAATTCTAGACAATTTATATGCTGCACCAGATGAGGGCCACACCAGAGACCGTGAGCTGGACAGCTGTCTAAGACCATGCTCCAGCCCATGAGGGTGGTGTCTGTCATTACTGTCTTGTGCTAAGGAGACACCCCTAGAGTGTGACCCAAGGCTAGAAACCGGGGACACTCAAATTCTCAGACCATGTAGGCATTGCCGCGTGACACTGATTATTCTCAGAGGTTTCGTCCTTGGACGAAACCCCCAACTTCTCAGCCACCACTGAACAGTCTCCTGTGCAATAGGCCCATAAGCACCAATAGTCTCCCAAGATCCAGCTTTATCTTGCTCAGTGTTGATAGGATTGACCCTAATCATGTTGGGGATAGAAACACCCTCATCATAATAGAATCCTTATAACCCCTAGAAAAGTTGTCCACTGCACTGGGGAAAGCATACTTTTCTGAGGTTCAACCTGAGCCCCAAGCTCTTCATGTGGTTCGTGCTAGAATTAACCAGTCATCCAGGTAGTTTAGTACACGGATGCCCTGGAGTCACAATGGAGCCAGAGCGACATCCATGCACTTTGTGAAGGTGCGAGGGGATAAAGCTAGCGATATTTCTATGTGGAAATATGCATCTTTTAGATCTATCGTCACAAACCAGTCCTCAAACTGAATCTGTGGAACGATAAGTTTGGGCATCAGTATCTTGAACCTGTATGTCCGAAGAGTATAGTTCAGAAGATGCAGATCTAGAATTGGCCGCATACACCTATTTTTTGCGGACCAGGAAATAATGGCTGTAAAAACCTCCCTCCCTCAGGGAACGGGGTACATGTTCTGTGGCCCCTTTGTCCAAGAGGGATCTTACTTCCTGTGCTAACGTCAGGCTCTGGTCTGTGCTGACTACTGTGGTGAGCACACCTCTGAACCGGGGGGGTCGAGCTATAAACTGGACCCAGGAACCCTTTTCTACAGTAGACAGAACCCATGGAGACACATTTGGCAGTAGTTTCCACACTGCCTGATGGTCTTTTAGTGATGTTAACTATTCCACATTCTATTGGAGAGAAAACATCAGATTTTCGTTGCCCTGTGACAGCTCGCTGACCAGGGAACACTAAAAACTTGGGTCCGCCTTGGCTATGGGAGGCCCTACAGTAGCACTGGGGGCTAACTGCCCTAACAACCTCATGTCCCCTGATACGTCCTTCCACGGCCCCTCAGGACCGCTCTTTTTTGCCTGCTTGGCTTTTATGACCATTCTCAGATCAGGCCTAGTAGCAGGCCGCGACTGTGGCCGCCCGGTTCCCCTGGCTGTCTGTTGGGGTTAGCAGGCTGCCATACTCGCCTTCTGGGTCTCCCTCACAGTAGTGCTTGGTGAACTTGAGACAACAGGGAAGGAACTGGCTGAATGCCGCCATATATCGAGCTCACTCAGCAGGTCTGCTTGGTAGGCCTGCAACACTGTCATTGTCTGCAGTGACCCACAAGCAAGGCTACTACTGCATAGGCCTTGCCCACCAATGCCACGGTGGCCTTACACGGTGGCTTTGATGGCAAAGCCGGCCCCCCTAATTACCTGCTGTTGATGGAGAGAGGTAGCTCACAAGCGCCTCCTCCACCTTCAGCATAGCTAAATAGCCATGCCGTTCATTCCCCACAATGGCCGAATAATCCAACATCGTGGGGTTAGGGCTTATGAATGGTTTTCCCCCAGAAGCCTGATATTTTGTCATGCACTTCTGGAAGAAAGGGGAGTTTCTGCAGCGTGAGGGATTTACTTTCACTGGGGAGAAAAAGGCTCATCCAGCCTTAGTAATCACTTCAAGCAGTTCTTTATATGCTGCTCTCAATTTTTAGCACATCCTTCTGGCTCCTCAGAGTCCGAGAGGAATTATTACTATTATTTTTGTGGGGTTTTTTTGGCTTTTCGATTTCCATAGCGGAAGAAGGAGTCATGATATGAGCTCCAAAATCCAGCAGAGAGCCGAACCCGGAAGACAGAGCAAGAGATAGAGCAGCGCTCGTCTCTGGCTCCTCTTCCACATCTATAAGAGATCCCCCGAACCTGAGACGGCTAGCTGCATCGGCAGTGGCCGGCCCAGATCCGCGAGGCTCTGAAACCCAATTCACTTCGGCTTCCGAGAAGAGCGCGAGCCGCGAGCCAAGCTGCTTAATGTAGGAATTACCGTGCACAGCCTCTCGAGGCTGCCATCGCATGCTACATCCCTAGACACTTCACCCAGAAAATGTGCACTATTCCAGGTGATGAAACGGGAGCGAGCCGTAACACACTTCCTGAATTATCTCACTCATATTTTTCTCTCTTGCTCATTCCTTTTTTTTCTTATCTTTTTTTTAAAAAGGGATAAAAAAGTTCTGAGATTTTGAGAAAAGAGCAACGAAATGAAGCGTCTTTTTGTTTCTTTACACAAACATGCAGTCTTTCGCTGAAGTTAATAAAGGCTGATGGCGCGGTTCACAGGTGCCATATTTATATCACACGACGCGCTTAACTGCCACATCACCTGATCATGGCAGGCCTATAAATAGGCATGATTTAATACAAGCTTCAGATGCCGGTCGTGCGCGAGAGGCGCTTCCATAGTGTTATGCTAAACGCAACATCGAAGTTCCCTTTGAAAGGGAACACCAGGTAGGACAGTTATATATTTTAATGAGTGGGTAGATAACCGAAATATTATATTCAAGATGTAAAATCTGTATATATTCATACATTAGTACTTTATATATAATAAGTCTTTATATAATTAATATAGTTTAATGTAATAAGTCTTTATAATGATGTTCAAAATAAACAAGTCAAGAAATAAAAGTCTTAAATAGAGCTAGCAGTAAGATTCCACAACATGGTCTGAGCACACACCTACATCTATGCTAGAAGGACATTTTATGTAATCAAGCTAAAATTTCCTTAATCTCTTTCTGACGTTGGATTTTTTGGCAGATTTATATGAACACCTTAGAGAGTTCCATGATTTTAGTTTCAAAATTGTGGTAATTAGCTTAAATTGCCTTGCCACTTCTGATCTAATCTTCAATGCTTTTACCCAAATAGGACAATATACAAACACCATCTGCACCAAAAAGGCAAAAAAATATGTTGTCATGGCAACACATTTAGCAAAATGTAGGCCAACTAATGTTGCTGCATACATCGAATTATTATACAAAACTATGTATGTATGTATGTATGTATGTATGTATGTATGTATCTATCTATCTATCTACAGTGCCCTCCACTAATATTGGCACCCTTGGAAAATATGAGCAAAGAAGGCTTTGAAAAATTGTCTTTATTGTTCATCCTTTTGAAATTTTGTAAAATAATAAAAATAATAATAATAATAATCATCATCATCATCATCATCATCATCATCATCATCATCATCATCACAACAATACTCTGCTCTCATGGATATCAAACAATTGCAAACACAACACAGGTTTATCCAAAAAAAAATCTTTGGCTAAAAAATCTCCAAGGATCACAGCTCGAGAAAAGTTAGTTGAGTCTTGGGGTCAGAAAGTCTCCAAAACTATGATCCAAAGTCACCTACATCACTACAAATTGTTTGGAAGGGTTTCAAGAAAAAAAGCCTCTACTCTCATCGAAAAACTTGAGTGTCTTCAGTTTGCCAGACACTACTGGACCAAATGGGTTCTATGGTCAGACGAAACCAAAATAGAGCTTTTTGGCAATAAACACCAGAGGTAGTTTTGGCACACACAGAGAGGTAGCCATATGGAAAAGTACCTCATGTCCACGGTTAAATATGGTGGTGGCTCTTTAATGCTTTGGAGCTGTTTTTCTGGAAGCAACATTCAAACAAGCAACATTTAAATGAAGAGTGTACGTGTTGTTTTAGTCTTTTCACTATTCTGACATGTTACAAATCGCATATTTAAGTACTATTATAGACCATTATTGAGTACTAACACCTACCGAAAGGTCTGTTTTGTGTACCGGTCTTCTGGGTTTTCTAAATTAGTAAATACTTTTAAATGTAGTGTCAAATATTTTCATTTATTTGAGACACAGCTCATGACAACAGTCATGATGACAGTGGAAAGTTTGAAAGTGAAACAGAGCTCATCAGTGTATTTGACATCGCTGTGCATGAAATCACTAAACATTTTGCAGTTTGACTTGGAAACCTGACAGATAAGGATCTTTCGGCTCTAAGGTGCCAACTATCTTGAATGACACATTTAATCCTCATGTAATATACGTACATAAGACATTGTGTGTGAATAATGCCTATAAGAACATGCCATGTCGTGTTTTATATCTTATTTATCATTTGAAGCTGTACTTTTTGAAAAGCAATGTCAAGAATTGCAAGCTCACACTTCGACTTCACTCATTATACAGTGCAAGGAATATTCCTTTGGTTTTTAGTCACTTACATTGCACATATGGTACTGACATAATTATTATTTTTTTTATTTCCAAATGTTACAATAGTCCTAAATTAAATATCTGGAATTAGACCAATGGTCAAGGCCTGGGGTTGCAGAAAAGTTGGGGTTGTTTGCCCAAAACGTTTGTGAAACCCTGGCCTATATGCATGTGTGGTTACTGCAGGCCTATTTGTACTATTTGTTTAATTATGTTAATTTGCATATTGTGATAATTGACACTATTGTGACACTGACACTATTTTTTACAACGACACCTTGACCTTTTATTCATTATTCACAAAGCTACTGTATGTGATCTTTCTTTATCATTTCCAGTATTGTTATATTAGTAAATAAGTAACTTTGATTTCTGCAGCATTAATGCATATTTACAGTATATCTGATCGTAGACATCCCTACAGTCATCAATCTTTAAAATCATTAATAATTAAGGAGCTGTAGCACAACTCCTGCAGGTAATCATCTTCTACCAGTTTCTACAACTGTGATAAAGTTGAACCATCCTTAAAACTGTGGTACGTTTGTACATCTACTTGCCTGTTAATTGGTCATTAAAGCACATTTGTTTTGCCTGCCTTTACACACACACAACTGGCTATGCCCATACTTATTTAAATTTTATTTTCCAGTGTTTTTTTATTCTGCATCTCAAAGTCTTGTTTGCCAAACTACCTCAATTCATGAGCGTTAGTTATACCTTGTCCGACATGCATAACATATTAACATTTTGTCTGGATGATGGGTAGATGAGTTTGCCCATAACATTGACATCATATTCATTACTAATCATTTATAGACATTTCTAAATTTTCTCTTTACACATCCCTTTCATATTCTTTGGACTGCATTTATGTTTTTAGATTTCTGCAAGTATCTTCTAATGTTATAAGTGTATCAAAATAAGTAAGGTTTTAAGATTTAATAGTCCTAATAATCACTAGAGCTTTAGAATGAATAAGATTCATTGTTTGTTCATTAACTTTTTTTTAAAGGTTTTATTCATTCCTTAGTTGATTAATTAATATAAGATGAATATTAACATGAAAGTCAGTGAAAATGATTTGCCACCAGTCTTGACGACATGCAAGGAGTATTAACTCTGTCATTTTAATGACCTCCACTTACAGTATCTTCGAGACCTCAGGAGTCATTAATCAAATCAAGTGGTCTTGAGCTGTGTGACTATGAAAGGGTAAGGACTTTTGTGAACTTCCAAAGTTCCTTGTCTGATTTCTGTTAGATTTATTTAGATTTAGATAGATCCATTATGTTCTGCAAAGTTGTCCTAAACCTTTTGAGAGACGATAATTGCCACAAAAACTTAGATACATGTGTCAAATAAAAGCAAACAAACATGTAATTAATGTTAATTAATCTTCCATCCATCCATCCATCTTCTACCACTTACTCCTTTTCAGGGTCACAGGGAACCTGGAGCCTATCCCAGGAAGCATTGGGCACAAGGCGGGGTAGACCTTGGACAGGCTGCCAGTCCATCGCAGGGCACAATCACATACACACTCACACACCCATTCATACACTACGGACACTTTGGACATGCCAATCAGCCTACCATGCATGTCTTTGGACTGGGGGAGGAAACCAGAGTACCCGGAGGAAACCCCCGCAGCATGGGGAGAACATGCAAATTCCGCACACACATGGCCCTGGCGGGACTCGAACCCAGAGTTCCAGCCTGGTGACCAGGTGCTCCTCCTACTCCCGAACGCTTCCTGCAAGTTCCTGTCTCACTGGCAGGCCCCATACACAGTCCTCGAGATGGTGAGCCCAATCAGGTACCGGTAAACACGCAGGCACCCAACTGTATCATATTAATCTATTTAAAAAATTTGTCGAACCCGCACCAGTGGTGTCTGCCTTTGCCACTCTCCCCACCTCCAGCGGCCACTTGCAGTGCTGGGTTCTCCCTTTTGGCCTCTACGAAGCTCCAGCAACATTCCAATGACTGATGGACACTGTCCTAAGACCACACAGGTCATTCGCAGCCACCTACCTGGACGATGTTATCATCCACTCCTCCACCAGGTTGGACCACCTCTACCATCTAGGGGAAGTCTTGGGGAGCCTTCAAAAAGCTGGTCTGATGGCCAACCTGAGATACTGCCATCTGGGGCTGACCAAGGCACCGTACCTGGGGTATTGCATCAGCCGGGGCAAACAAATCGAAGAAACAGGTATGTGCCTTTTTGGGGTTGGTGGGATACTACAGGAGATTTGTGCCTAACTTCTCCTCTCTATCCTCCCCCCTCTCAGACCTCACTAAGAAAGGACAGCATGCAGTATGCAACCATGAAGTATGCAACAATGAAAAGAGAAGCCCTGGCAATACAACTGGCCATAGAAGAGCTACAGTATTACCTGGCAGGTCAGCACCAACCATACTCATTTGCAATGGATGGTCAGAGCAAAGGACACCAATGCCAGGGTAACCAGGTGGTTTCTATCATTACAGAACTTCTGTTTCCAGGTGCAGCACTGAGCAGGGGCCCGTCATGGAAACGTGGATGGCCTCTCAACATCCTCCGGCAGTAAGTTTGAAGCTGATGCCCCACAGAAGCTGACGGAGAAGACAACAGCACCGAAGTCATCACTCCCTGGCCACGCTGCACCCTCGGCCGATACCCACTGACCAGCAGATCAGGTACCCATTTATTCACAGACAGATGCTGATAAACCACCTGTGTGACAAATCCATAGCAGGAGGCGTGTTAGAATCCATATGCTGTCAGTCTTTATTTTGGAATACACAAAGCAAACAATCCAGGGTAGCAGGCAGCATCATGGGCAAAAGGGAAAGCACGGTATGAACCAGAGACACAGATAAGTGGCAAACAAATCCAAACGAGAGGCTAAACGGCAGAATCCACGAAAACAGGCAAAAGGTCAGAGCACAAAGAAACAGAGTCAATAGCATGGCTTGGTATGGCAGAATAAAACTGGCAACGCTTCACAATGGGATGTGGTAGCTGAATGGCTTATAAAGCAAAAAAAACAGAAGTGAACCAGAACTCAGGTGTTGGCTCCCTCTGGTGGCGGGGGGAGCTGTTTCTGGGCTGATGTGTTACAGCCTGTATTTACTGTGTGATAAAACACATAATATTATGCAGTACTGTGCAAAAGTCTTGCAACAGCATATGCAAAGAAATGCTGTAAAGACGCCATCAAAAATAATTAAATGAAATGTTTCTATATTTAAAAAATACTATAAAGAGCAGTAAACATTAATGAATGAAACAAAGTCAGTATTTGATGTGATGACCCTTAAACAATTAGTAGTCTCAGGCACAATTTGTACAGTTTTATAAGGAAATGAGCCATTGTTCAGCCATGGTTCTTCTGGAGACTTTGACACTCACACTTGCTTCCTCTTTTTGAAGCAAAACCCAGCAGCCTTCATTATGGTTTTTTTTTTTTTTTTTGTCTGAAATGTGGTCTCTTATGTAATATGCTGTTTTCTTTACTAACACAAACATTTTCCTTTAACATTTAATTTTGTGCTGCAAAACTAATGTTTGGAAATCTAAAGTACGAAAAAAAAATAGGCTGCCTAAGACTTTTGCAAAGTACTGTATGTGTTTTAATAAAACAGGTCTTATAAAGTAATGCACAAAAGTCTTAGGCACCCACATTTTGTTACAGATTATCTTATGACTTCAGCATTATTCAGGTTCCAAACTTTTTCAATAAAAATTAAATGTCAGTTAAGAAATATCATATTACATAACATCACTTTTCAGACAAAAAACGTTGTGACCTTCAAAGTATTGAGACAAACTGGAGCAGATACACCAAGATGCTCCACAAAATGTACCAGCCAAATTCCTTCATGAACTGCACAAATTGTACCTGAGACTACTAATGCTTTTAAAAAAAAAAAAAAAAAATAAATAAATAAATAAATAAATAAAAAAAAGCAAGGGTTGTTACACCAAATGTTGACTTTTTTAGTTTATTACTCTCAACAGCTCTTTATAGCAAATTGATAAGTAAAAACAATTAGTTTTCATTATTTTTAAAAGCCAATTTTTTGCTTTTGTACAGTACTGTATCTCTGCCATGAAGATTATAACCATGGGTGGCTGGTATAAGTGCACTAGCCGTGCTAAGCCCTTGTTGAGCATGCTTCACTGACACATCCATGTACAAATTCAAATGATCAAGGATGATGTGGTTGGATTTCATGGACATACAAGATTTGAATAAATCTATGAACACTAACCATACCCCTAACCTTAACCTTTCATTACATTTCATGTGAATTGAGTTGTGCAGAATGTCATACAAACCTTTTATTGCATGATGGATAATTTTATTTGACAGCATTGCAATCACTGTGGCTCATCATCACACAGGGGGAAATTATTGTAAATACAATACAGAAATCTGGACTGATTTGTGGACACAGTGTGATTGACAGAACTATAAGCATAATAATTCATTAACTGCTTTATCCTGGTAAAGGTCACACTGAATCTCCAGCCTATGCCAGGAACACTGGGACTAAGGCAGAAATACACCCTTAATAGGACACCAGTCCATCACAGTACACTGTGTGCATACTTTCACACTTAGTGTCAATGTAGATTAACTAATCCATCTACTGGCATGTTTTTGGGAGGTGGGAGGAAAATGGAAAACCCGGAGAAAACCATCATGAACACTGGGATAAACATGCAAAAATACTGAGTTCCCAAGTAGTAACCTGAGCTCAGGATCAAACCTGGGATCCTGGAGCTGTGAGGTGGCGACGTTACCTGCTGTCACTATGCCACTGTACACAGTCAAGCACACATGAGAGACTGTGTGCTATTTTGTGTAGCAAGTGTGGCTCGTTTCGTAGAAACTATGCCACCCTGAGAAAATTGGGAAAATAACCCAAATAAAGACACACAAATACGTTCCACTTAGAACAGGCAAGAGGCATGGGTTTCCATAAAAAATACATTTTATTTTGAAGTTAAAAAGACTGGCCTAGAATTATTTTTAAAAACACAGCAACTAACACAGTCAGGCAATGGTCAAATAAAACAGTCACAAGAAGAAATGAACAATAATCATAGGAGGACTGAGGCTTCCTGTATGAAGGGAATGCTAGTACGGCAGCATCAGCTATACAACAGGGAAAAGAACCCCACCAATCAGAATTATACCCACAAAATTCACTGCAAATAAACACAGCAATAATAATGGCCCTTGGTTAAGTGAGTCTACAACAATGCAATACTGATTCAAGGTAAATGACTGTCACTCTTGCATCAATTAAACTCTCTTACACTTGGGCAGAGATTAACTGCCTTAATTATGCACCCTGTTTGTGACTCTGTGCTGTCTGATATTGATTAAAGATGAGAACAGTAGCCAATATGACCTGCAACCTTGCATTTAGCCTGTCACACCTGACAGCAAACCCGTAGCTCAGTGAGAGACCTCACTTACATAGTTTCCAAACTATCCCTGCTGATCTACTCTATAACACCTGTGAATTATCCTCTATTTGTGCACAATAACAAAACTAAATGATTTCATCATAGCATAACTGTTGAAGAATGACTGTCCAAATCATTCAGACGCTGCTGCATGCTTATACTGTCATCTGTCTTCACTACATTGCTCATAAAACCATATTTCACTTATATACTACTCTAATCTCTGCATTTAAAAACACAGATATAGTATATCTTACTATGTTTTCATACATCCAGCACAGACGAAAAAAGGACATTAGCTTCAGTTCAAATTATGTCTACATTTTGTAAATCACATATAATCACAGAATATCACACTATAAAATCAGTAGAACTCTGGGATGCCTCCACTGCCAACAATAATAATAATAATAATAAACTTTATTTTATAAAGTGCCTTTAAAGCAGCTTCTCAAAGTGCTCTACATAAAATCACAGTCCACAGAAAAATAAAACAAATAAAAGTTAATAAGGACAAAAACAACAACATTAATAATAAAAATAATTATAAAACAATCTAAAAAGACATCAGCAAGATTGTCTAGTCCTTCTTGTTACTTGTAATTTGTATGCCTCAAATACCCTTAAATATATTTAAAACAGGAATGAAGTTATTGAAGACCTTGCTGTGACCTTGACTTTCGACCAAATTCTAATCAGGTCATCTCCTGGTTACAGTAATAATACTAACTAAATACTACAAACATTCAACCAATTGTTCTTGAGATATCGTGCAAACAGGAATCTCAGAAGGATGAACTGCTCATTGATAGCCAGAAAATAGGCCTTATTTGGGCCCATTCAATAGGAAGGAAACTATTGAAGAAAAACTATTTCAGACATTTGACGTTGGACCTTCACACTGTTTGGACCAATTCCAATGTTAAAAATGCATTTCTGAGAAACCTTGTTGTTTCTCATAGATGGAGTGACTGTATTATAGAGACTACACAGCTTACGAGTTTTACGAGGACGTGAACATTTTTACAAGTCAGAATCTCGTAATTACAGTAATTATGATATGGCTTAACTCGGAACTCAGGATACAAGGCAGGGGACACCCTGCCAACCCATCTCAGGGCACTTTGGACTGGGGAGGAAACCGGAGTACCCGGAGGAAACCTCGGCTGTGTCTGAATATCCCTACTACCGCCAAAGTAGTAGTATGTTCAAATTTTGAGTATTCATAAAACAGTAGGCGAGAAAAACCCGGATGACCTACTGCTTACACCGAGATTCTGCAGTAGGGAACCAATGGATACTGTGCTATCCCATAAGGCAACGGGACTGGCATGGAAGAGCTGTCAGAATCAAAAATGGCAGAAGGCAGCCTGTCGCCTCTTTTAAAGTTGTAAGTCACATGACAGTGTCAACATGGTGGATCTAGTATGTCTGGATTGTATCCATTCTACACAGATATACCGACCAGTATGTACTGTATCAACAGCTGAGCAGTAGGTACTCTCACTATATACGATTTCGGACGCAAGGCCCCAAAGCATGGGGAGAACATGCAAACTCCACACAATTCAGGAACCCCAATTCCTGGAGGTGCAGTGCAAGAATGACCACTAAGCCACCGTGCCCCCCTGAACATAATGATTTTTTAAAAATTGAATTAAATAAATCTATTTCGATTCTAATATCTTTAAACTCCAATACATAGCTTGGTACTGTGATACTATGAGTTTGCTCTCATAATGTTACTTTAGTAGTCGCCTTCACTTCTGAAGACATACACATGTTCATACACATGTTCATTCATCAAAGTAAACATGTTTTTATCATGGTTCAAGGACAGGATAAAAAAAAACAACAACAACAAACAAGCAAAAAAAAAAAACAACAACTGCATACCATAGACGTCAGAGCTCTGCACAATACCAAAGTGGATGCTGTAAAATATTCACATCAGTGACATAAAATTGGACAAAACATTCTGCCCACACCCTGTTATTCTCTGGAGAGCCATGGTCTCATCATCCGCATAACAATAGAGTAGCGTGTTGGAGTGAGCCTCTGCACACTGGCCTGTGCCACCCCCCTCATTAAAATGTGGAAATGGAGACTCTTCTCAAATGCATTTAGGAAGCTGTCTCACGCTATAATGCGACCATGTAAAGGCCACATATGTCGAAAGGTTTTCACATTCTCTCTTTCTAGAGACACTCTAATTGAGGTTACCTAGTGCTATGTATGAGCTGCACTACAAGTTATTTCTGGGTGTTTTTATGTAAAAGGGGAAACAGACAATATCTTATTCTTTTCCACTTATTGCATCCATAATCTGTAGTGGGTATATTCAAATTTATTATCTAAATAGACAGGCAGTGGTGAAAACCAGACAACACTAACGCAGGAATGAACAAGGAACAAGTAGCTGGGATCTAGAAAACAAGGAATTAGGAAAGACGAAACTAAGAACATTGAAAATATGCCTTATAACCATAGTACTGAAATATACAGAAAAAGAGAAAAGGACCCCTTTTTTGTACATAGGTTAATGGGACAAAGTTTTGTAATTTGGAAAAAAAAAATAGCCTGGGTGACAAGGTTATGTTTTTTAACTGACAGAACCAACATCATAGAAAATTGTTATACTTGAAATTCTGCAAATGAACCATCTGTCAGAAAGAAAAATGGATCATCTCCATAGGCAATTGACTGGGACACCAATTATATGTTGGTGAACTGACACCAGCTTTATTTCTTGTCACTGATGGGCAACAAAGGTGTGAGGAAATATTAAACACTCTGCTGTGTGCATTATACACCTGCATATGCCTCATAGGCTCTGTGATGGACATTTCTTTAGACAGGGAAGCAGTGGTATTGCAGCCAACCTGTCATTGCGAGGAAGAACTGCACATGTCTGAGCAGGCCTGAGTCCATATTTTGTCCAGATTTAAACATCAATTTTATGAAAACACCACCTGGAATTCACAGCTTCCCAGTTGCCAAAAACAACAGCAAAAAGAGATCAACATCCCCAGATATCGAGTAGGATAATATTTAAAACTGCTGTAAGTAACAAAACATACATGTGCACAGTGGACTAGAAATGTAGGATGGATGAGGAGAGCAGCAGCACTCTTGTCACATGAAAAGCAGTTTCAAGGTTTATTGTCAAAGACAAGAAGCTTTTACAAAGAAAATCTCACTTGACATGTTGTACATACAAAAGCAAGTTCTCACATCCCACCCTCCGCACATACCCTCTCATCCACCCATATTGCACATACACTGTATTAGTTACTGATTAGTTATTAATCTTGTTGATTTGTCCATTCATATGACTATAACAACCGCAGAGATGTAAGCAGTAATGCCATCATGAAGACACAACCTGTGAAGCTGTCCCAGGCTGTGTGAGGGCACAGGAGGGTTTAGTAGACCACTGACATGCAGAATAGGACTGTCTGAAATATGCCTACTTCATAAATCTGTGATGGTTTAGACCTATGTGTCATCAGATAAGTCCCCAAATCTAAGTTAATAAGTTTGTATCTTATTAAGACAATAATTCTCATATTTTGTTAATTTTGGTCTGCTGCATTTTCCTAGTAAGAGATTCCACACCCAGTGAAACTTCCCTGGTTAATTAGACATTTTAATCTATGTAGAGCATTTCTGGTTATTACTTACTCTTGTTTGTTCTAAGCTGTCACATAAGAAAGGTGCTAAGCTAAGATGCATAAAACACTAGCTGTATGTGTAAGCAAAATGAAGTAATGCATTAGAATGAGTTATTTTGTCTAGT
The DNA here is from genome assembly GCF_001660625.3 of Ictalurus punctatus. Classification (NCBI taxonomy): domain Eukaryota; kingdom Metazoa; phylum Chordata; class Actinopteri; order Siluriformes; family Ictaluridae; genus Ictalurus; species Ictalurus punctatus. The sequence continues at coordinate 7,951,596 of NC_030439.2, read as the reverse complement.
TACTAATGCAGCTATGGATAACAACTAGACCAGGCTAAAGTAAAAATGTAGCTAACACTGTCTAGTAAAATACACCATATGGCCAAAGGTTTGTGGACACCTGAACATCACACAGCATATGTGCTTTTTAAACATCTCATTCCAGATTTAGTCCCCCTTTGCTGTTGTAATAACTTTTCTCCCACCTTTCGAACGTGGCTGTGGGGATTTATGCTCATTCAGATACAAGCGCATTAGTGAGGAGGTCTTGGGTGTAGTCAGAGTTCCAATTCATCCCAATGTGTTAATGTGTTAATACAATAGTCAAGGTAGCTTTCATGTCAATGGCAGAATCAGCGTATAACTACACTTCCCAGAAAACAATGTGGCCTACTAACATGGCCACAGAGAACTACAACAACCAGTCTTATTCACATTCCCACTCACCTGATTACTGATTACATACACCTGGACTCAATCACAGCTATCTCACCCCTTTCCAATGCATCCTGGGCTACAAACCACCCCTGGTCCCGTGGAACACCAACCCCATGGACTCACCTGCTGTAGATCGCTGGTTCCAGTGAAGTGAACAGGTGTGGGAACAAGCTCACCAACTTCTTGAGCACACGGCCCAAAGTAACAAGAGATCTGCAGATTAACGACGGGGTGCAATGCCCAGCTTTGAGCCAGCAGAGACCTATGGGTTAGGGAGGGAAGCTATAAACCGTCTCACAGGTACACTGGCCCATTCAAAAACCTCCAGAGAATAAACAATGTCACCTACAAGCTGGAATTACCATGCCACAACCACCCGGCTCCATCCTTCTATGTCTCCCACCTCAAACCAGTCACTCAGGGTCCCCTCGCAAAAGACATCCCCCCTCCACACCTGCAGCACCCTTGGATATTGAAGGTGAGCCAGCTTACTCTGTAAGAGAAATACTAGATTCACAATGCCGAGGTGGTAAACTTCAGTATCTGACTGACTGGGAGAGGTACGGCCCCGAGGAAAGGTGCTGGGTGTGAGCCCATGACGTACTTGACCCCCTACTGTGTCGGGACTTTCATACACGCCACCCCAATCACCCCGACCCACATCCTAGTGGGAGGCCTAAGACAAAAAGCACTCCCGGAGGTAGCGCCCGGAGGGGGTTCTGTCATGGCAATGCTGGAATCAATGTATAACTACACTTCCCACAAAACAATGCAGCCTGCTAACATGGCCACCGAGAACCACAACAACCAGACTTTCTCATGTTCACACTCACCTGATTCATGATTACACACATCTGGACTCAATCACCTTCACAGCAACTTCACAAGGACATTTAGTTCACTCAGTCATTGCGAAGTAGACGCTCTGTGTCAGTCTATACCAAGCAGTTGTTCCATTGTTTGTTTCTCTGGTTTTGATCTCATTTTGTTGTTTATATTTTTGATCTTGCCTGCCCTTGTTTATACTGTTTGCATATTGCCTGACCCTTGCCTGTACACTGACCATGTAGTTTGGATTAAGTCTTTGTACTGTTTGCTTGATTGCTGATTGTCAGGCTGATCATGCATGGGTGGATGCCACAAAATGTAATGGAAGCGTGCAACTAATCGGACTGACAATTGTTCCAATGTTTGGATAAAAGTACATTGCTGTGAAAAAGCATTTGCCCCCATCCTGATTTCTTCTTGTATTTTTGTGTATACCTCATACTAAATTGTTTAAAAAATTTAAACAAAAATATAAGATAAAACAAATGCAACCTGTGTAAACACAAAATACAGTTTTTAAATGATAATGCTATTTATTGAAGCAAAAAAGTTATCCAATACCAATTGGGCCTATGTGAAAATGTATTTGCCCCATAGTTACTAATTCCCCAATTCTGCATTCATAATAGGATTCAGCTGGACTGGATGCAACCAGGCCTGATAACTGCAAACCGTGGACAATCAAATCATCACTTAAATAAAAAAATTTAAACAGCATGAAGTTGGTTACCTCTCCGGGAACCGTCACCTTATCGTGGTGGAGAGGTTTGTGTGTCCCTATGAACCTAAGGGCTGTGTTGACTAGAGCCTTGTGCTCCTGGTAGGTCCTCCAAAGGCAAAGTGGTCACAGGGGAGGGGCCAGACTAAGAATGGTTCAAAGAAACCCTCATGAAGAAAACAAAGAGAGGAGGAGTTACCCTGCCCGGAGGAAGCCCGGGGCCCCCGTCTGGAGCCAGGCCCAGAGGGAGGGCCCGACTGCGAGTGCCTGGTGGCTGGGTTTGCCACGGAGCCCAGCCGGGCAAAGCCCGAAAAAGCAACGTGGCACCCCCCTCTCCATCCTATGGGCCCACCACTCATGGGGTGAACTGTGGGGGTTGGGTGCGCTGCTACACGGGTGGCAGTGAAGGTCAGGGGCCTCGACAGACCAGACTCAGGAGGCAGAGGCTGGCTCTGGGGACATGGAATGTCACCTCTCTGTGGGGGAAGGAACTGAAACTTGTGCGGGAGGTGGAGCGCTACCAGTTAGATCTGGTGGGGCTTACCTCTACGCACAGTCTCGGTTCTGGAACTGTACTCCTGGATAGGGGATGGACTCTATTCTACTCTAGGGTTGACCAGGGTGTGAGGCGCTGGGTGGGTGTGGGAATACTCACAAGTCCCCGGTTGAGTGCCGCTACGTTGGAGTTTACCGCGGTGGACGAGAGGGTCGCCTCCTTACGCCTACAGGTTGTGGGGGGGAAAACTCTGACTGTTGTCTGTGCATATGCACCGAACACCAGTTCAGAGTATTCGGCCTTCTTGGAGATCCTGAACGGAGTCCTGTATGGAGCACCAGTAGGGGACTCCATAGTTCTGCTGGGAGAATTCAATGCGCACGTGGGCAATGATGGAGATACCTGGAGAGGCGTGATTGGGAGATACGGCCTTCCTGATCTAAACCCGACCGGGCGTTAGCTGTTGGATTTCTGTGCTAGTCATGGACTGTCTATAATGACTACCATGTTCGAACATAAGGAGGCTCATAAGTGTACGTGGTACCAGAGCACCCTAGGCCGAAGGTCGACGATTGATTTTGTAATTGTATCATCTGATCTGAGGCTGCATGCTCTGGACACTCGGGTGAAGAGAGGGGCAGAGCTGTCAACTGATCACCATCTGGTGGTGAGTTGGGTCAAGGGGTGGAGGCCCCTGTCCGTGAGATCTTCAACTAACACCTCCAGCGGAGTTGTTCTGGCATCCCTGTGGGGGGCATTGAGCCTGAGTGGGCAATGTTCAACACCTCCATTGCTGAAGCTGCAGTGGAGAGCTGTGGTCTCAAGGTCTTAGGTGCCTCAAGGGGCGGTAACCCTCAAACATTGTGGTGGACACTGGTGGTCAGGGAAGCCGTCCGACTGAAGAAGGAGGATGTGTTATTCCGGAGGACTCCGGAGGCAGTTGCAAGGTACTGACAGGCCCAAAGGGCTACAGCCTCTGCCGTGAAAGAGGCAAAGCAGTGGGTGTGGGAGAAGTTTGTAGAGGACATGGAGAAGGACTTTAGGTCGGCACCAAGGTGTTTCTGGAAAACCATTTGCCACCTCAGGAAGGGGAAATGGGGAACCATCCAAGCTGTGTACAGTAAGAATGGGTCGCTGTTGACCTCAACTGAGGAGGTAATTACACGGTGGAAGGAACACTTTGAGGACCTCCTGAATCCGACTAACACGCCCTCTATGGTAGAGGCAGAGGTGGAGGCTGATGGGGGATCATGTCAATTTCCCTGGTGGAAGTCACTGAGGTAGTCAAACAACGACACAGTGGCAAAGCCCCGGGGATTGATTAGATCTGTCCAGAAATGCTGAAAGCTCTGGATGTGGAGGGGAAGTCTTGGATGACACGCCTCTTTAACATTGCGTGGAAGTAGGGGACAGTGCCCAAGGAGTGGCAAACCGGGGTGGTGGTTCCCCTGTTCAAAAAGGGGGACCAGAGAGTGTGTGCCATTTATAGGGGTATCACACTTCTCAGCCTCCCTGGTAAAGTGTACTCCAAGGTGCTGGAACGGAGGGTTCGGCCAATAGTCGAACCTCAATTTGAAGAGGAACAATGCAGATTCCATCCTGGTCGTGGAACAACGGACCAGCTCTTTACTCTCGCAAGGATCATTGAGGGGCCCTTGGAGTATGCCCATCCGGTCTGCATATGTTTTGTGGATCTGTAGAAGGCCTGTGACTGGGTCCCCAGGGGTTTAATGTGGGAGGTGCTGAGGGAGTATGGGGTGAGGGGTTCCCTTCTTAGGGCTATCCAATCGCTGTATGCCCAAAGCGAGAGCTGTGTCCGGATTCTCAGGAAAAAGTCAGACTTGTTCCAGGTGGGGGTTGGTCTCCGCCAGGGCTGCGCTTTGTCACCAATCCTGTTTGTGATATTCATGGACAGGATATCGAGGCGTAGTGATGGTGGGGAGGGGTTGCGGTTTGGTGGCCTGATGATCTCATAGCTGCTTTTTGCAGATGATGTGGTCCTGATGGCATCATCGGTCCGTGACCTTCAGCACTCACTGGATCGGTTCGCAGCTGAGTGTGAAGCGGCTGGGATGAGGATTAGCACCTCTAAATCTGAGGCCATGGTTCTCAGCAGGAAACTGATGGAGTGTCTACTCCGGGTAGGGAATGAGTACTTAACCCAAGTGAACAAGTTCAAGTACCTCGGAGTCTTGTTCACGAGTGAGGGGATATTGGAGCGGGAGATTGGCCGGAGAATTGGAGTAGCAGGAACGGTATTGCGATTGCTTTACTGCACCGTTGTGATGAAAAGAGAGCTGAGCCGGAAGGCAAAGCTCTCAATCTACCAGGCAATTTTCGTTCCTACCCTCACCCATAGTCATGAAGGCTGGTTAGTGACCGAAAGAACTAGATCGCGGGTACAAGTGGCCAAAATGGGTTTTCTCAGGAGGGTGGCTGGTTTCTCCCTTAGAGATAGGATGAGAAGCTCAGCTATCTGAGAGGAACTCGGAGTAGAGCCACTGCTCCTTTGCGTTGAAAGGAGCCAGTTGAGGTGGTTCGGGCACCTGGTAAGGTTGCCCCCTGGCATGTGTTCCAGGCACGTCCAGCTGGTAGGAGACCTCGGGGAAGACCCAGGACTAGGTGGAGAGATTATATCTCCGTACTGGCCTGGGAATTCCTCGGGATCCCCCAATCAGAGCTGGTTAATGTGGCTCGGGAAAGTGAAGTTTGGGGTTCCCTGCTGGACCCGATAAGGGATAAGCGGTTGAGGATGGATAGATGGATGGATGGAAGTTGGTTAAAAGGTCATACCCAGTAACGCACTCTGCCAAAGTTGAAAGACATTCCAGAAATAATAAGAAAGAAGGTGACTGAAATACATCAGTTTGGGAAGGGTTACAAAGCTATTTCAAGGCTCTGGGACTCCAAAGAACCACAGTGAGAGCCATTACCTCCAAACAGAAAACCTTGGCACCTTGAGAATTTCCAAAATTCCTCCAAGAACACAGCAACCTCTCTTCCAGGAAGTCACAAAAGAGCCAAGGATAACATCAAAGGAACCACAGGCCTCTCTTGCAACAATAAAGATCACTGCTCATGACTCCACTATCAGAAAGACACTGGGCAAAAATAGCATCCATGGAAGAGTGGCAAAGTGAAAACCACTGCTAACCCAGAAGGGTCATCTGAATTTTGCCAAAACACACCTTGATGATCCTGAAACTGTAAGATCAGTCTGTAAATTGAAACTCAAGAGCAACTGGATTATGCAGCAAGACAATGATCCAAAGCATAGGAGTAAGTCCACCTCTGAAAAAAAAGCTAAATTTAAGTTTTGGAGTGGCCTACTCAAAGTCCTGACTTAGTCCTGAACCAATGGAGATACTGTGTCAGAACCTTAAATGGACAGTTCATGCTTGTAAACCCTCCAGTGTGGCTGAACTAAAGCAGTTCTGCAAAGATGAGTGGGCCAAAATTCCACCACAGTGCTGTTGAAATTAGTTTTACACAAGAGTGATAAGTGTTGGATACCTTTTTTTTTCTTCAAGAAAAAAAATAAAAAATAAATAAATAAATAAAAACTGTATTGTGTGTTTACTCAGACTGCCTTTGTTTTATGTTGCATTTCGTTTGAAGATCTAAAACTATTTAGTATGAGTTACAAAAACAGAAGTAATCAGGATACTTTTTCACAGCACCGTATATAAGAACAGCTTTGGAAAGACTTCCTCTCCTGTTTGCCTTAGCATAAGATCTTTACTATACAATGTAACAGTTTGAATTTGTGTTATGTAGTTGCAAATTTTAAATATTTATTGATATCAACAACTGCAGTGAGACATTACTACCCACAGCATGCACCTAATATGTATGTTACCAATGGCCTAATATTTTACTGATTTGTCACTGACATCAACAAAGCACTGAAACAGAAGCCCTCCAGCTTGTGTATGAGGATAATTATGTATAATTATCTTGCTGCGGTCAGACATGATTGTTCAATGACCCAAATTATGAAGGTGAACCATTTTATTGAGCATAGGCTACTTAGCTGTCTGATGTTAATGCAGTTATGTCATAGTATTATATAAACGCTTCGGTTTGAAGGTTGTGGTTGATTAGATAAGCAAAAAATTTAACTAACTGAAAAGGTGCATAACAAACCGAAATAATTCACTGTTTAAAAAAAAATTGCAGTGTAGCTATTAATTGCACTTATAGGTTGGTAACTATAATACATTTGTAAATACAGGATTTTAGAGGATTTGTAATTTTGTAGTATTTTTGTTGATAATATTTATTGATGTATTTCCCTGGTCAATTCACTGGCGATTTCTTTTTAAATGTGCCCTCTAAACTCTAGCTAGTTAGTTTACCTAAACAAAAAAATTGGTTTTATATATCAGTAAAATATTAGCCAATTGCTTTCATACTTCCACACTAGGCTCATACTGTGAGAAGGCAAGTCTAATAGCGGTTGGTGAACTCACTGTATATGCCTAATGAAATCACCGCTTAGACATACATAAAAAAGTAAGAAAAGCGATGCAAAATAATTATCTACATGTCCACAAAACGAGCAAGATTTGTCAACATATGTTATGCAAATATAGGAATGGTGAATATCATTGAATAATATTCTTAAAAATTAATTTCCCCTGCTAGATTTCAAACCTTAAGGGAGAATTTTCTATGGATTGATGAGTTAAAACTGGAACTGTTTGGAAGACAGGGGTCCCGTTACATCTGGCGTAAACCAAACACAGAATTCCACATAAAGAACATCATACCTATGGTCAAGCATTGTGGTGGAAGTGTGATGGTGTGGGGATGCTTTGCTGCTTAAGCGCCTGGGCAACTTGCAATAATTGAGGGAAACATGAATTCTGGTCTCTAAATTAGTAAAAACGAGATTTTAAAGGATTTGTAATTTTGTAGTATTTTTTGTTGATAATATTTCTTGATATATTTCCTCTTTGTCTTATTTGACTTGTATATGCCTAATTAAACCACTGCTTAGATATACATTTTAAAAAATGCAAAATAATTATCTGCACATCCACAAAACGAGCAAGATTTGTCAACATACGTTATGCAAATATGGGAATGGTGAATATCATTGAATAATATTCTAAAAATATATTTCCCTTGCTAGAGTTGAAATGCAAGATCCTGGAAGCATATAAGCACATTCATGTTTAGGCTATGTACTCCCTTCAGGACCTAGTAACACCATGAATATGAAATGAAAATAAAATGAGATAGCAGTAGTACCCCAAAAGAATAATCAGTGGCATAAAACAGTTATTATTGCTTCTATTATTATATTTTTACAATATCATAATAATGAGCCCAAATGCACTAAATGGAATGATTGGAAATAAAAGTAGATGTAAAGCAATCTGTAATGTAATATAATCTGGAGTTCTGATCTATCGCTTAATCTACAGATCATTCTGTATTCAATATGGATGTATAACTCATCTGAACGGGAATGTTACTACTGCAAAGTACTATCTAGAGAGAGACCAAGTTAAAATACTGGCAGAACAGAAATAGAATTACATGTTTCTTTAATTTGCCGTTATTATTATTATTATTATTATTATTATTATTATTAAGTAAAGATTGTGACTCCAAAGATTTTGTTAGAGAAATTATGCATAACATGAAAAGCATTTAATTTTTGGACCTATTATGAATACTGTAAATAGGTATCATATATGGTTGTAGCTCACAACAAAGTTGTCTTCAGGTTTCTTTTTGGATGGTATGCACTAATAAAATAATGAAGCAGGACAAAGACAATGATGATGAAATATTGTATGTGCGATTTATTCAGCAACTCAGCAAAAGGCTTTGTTTAACTGAAGTGAGACCTAAAAAACCAAGAGTAACAACAAATATAACAACATGAATCATGTGCATTCATGCTCATTTGCACTTGGATTGATATTTTACTTTTAACAGCTGTTTCTTTCCTGTTTATGGGGTACACAAATATGCTATTACTTCCAACTAAATCAGAGAAAACATCGTTTCTCCTAAAAAGTAATCTCCATCAAGCATATCAAATAACAGGCAGATACAGTGCAATGTATAATCCTTTATACCATGTTGTTGTTTTTTTTTTTATGTTGTTCCACTTTTAATTTCAACATTCACACACTGGATTTTGCATCTGATATAAGATAAAGAGTTGTGGCATTTACTCTCACAGCTGCAGTACAAATAATATTAATAAATAAACAATCAAGTGGGTTTTATAAATGTAATGTGTCACATTAAACTTTCCATTAATTGCACTCTAATGGTATATAAACCGATCAGTCATAAAATTTAATCCACCTGCCTAATATTGTGTAGGTCCCCATTATGCCACCAAAACAGCTCTGACCTGTCAAGGCATAGACTTGACTCTACAAGACCTCTGAAGGTGTGCTGTGGTATCTGGCACCAAGATGTTAGCAGCAGAGCCTTTAAGTCCTGCAAGTTGTGAGGTGGGGCCTCCATGGACCAGACTTGTTTGTCCAGCACATCCCACAGTTGCTCGATCGGATTGAGAGCTGGGGAATTTGGAGTCCAAATAAACACCTTGAGCTCTTTGTCATGTTCCTCAAATCATTCCTGAGTAATTTTTGCAGTGTGGTAGGGTGCATTATCCTGCTGAAAGAGGCCAGTGACATTAGGGAAGACCATTATGAACGATGGAGTGTACTTGGTCTGCAACAATGTTTAGGTGGTACGTGTCAAAGTAACATGTGCTTTCGGTGGTGGACAGGGGTCAGCATGGGCACTCTGACAGGTCTGTGGCTATGCAGCCCTATGCACTGCAAACTGCGATACATTGTGTTCTGACACCTTTCTATCATAGCCAGCATTAACTATTTCAGCTATTTGTGCTACAGTAGCTCTTCTGTGGGATTAGACCAGACGGGCTAGCCTTCGCTCCCCATGTGCATAAGTGAGCATTAGGCACCCATCACCCAGTTGCCTGTTCACCAGAGAACTGAATGTTCACTTGCTGTCTAATATATCCCACACCTTGACAGGTGCCATTGTAACAAGATAATCAATGTTATTCACACACACACACACACACACACACACACACACACACACACACACACACACACACAAACGCACACATTAAAACCACGGACAGAAGACGTAAATATAATTGATTATCTCATTACAATGGCACCTGTCAAGGGGTGGGATATATTAGACAGCAAGTGAGCATTCAGTTCTTGAAGTTGATGTGTTGGAAGCAGGAAAAATGGGCAAGCATAAGGATCTGAGCAACTTTGACAAGGGAAAAATTGTGATGGCTTGATCAGAGCATGTCCAAAACGGCAGTCTTGTGGGGTGTAACCAGTATGTGAAGAAAAACTGAAAAACAACGGAGAGTAACATTACCAACAACCTCCAAAGGGCAGGGGTGAAGCTGTCACAATTCACTCTTCAAAGAAGACTTTGAGAGCAGAAATATAGACACCATACCACAAGATGCAAACCACTCATCAGCAGTAAGAATCGGAAAGCCAGATTGGAATTCACAGAGAAATACAGAGATGAGACAAAAAAGTTCTGGAACCAAGATTAACCTCTACCCGTGTGGAGAAAGGCCAAAGTGTGGAGAAAGAAAAGATCTGCTCATGATCCAAAACATACAAGCTTAAGGTCAAGCATGACAGAGGTAGTGTCATGGCTTGGGCTTGCATGGCTGCTTCGGGAAAGGCTCACTAATCTTTACTGATGATTTAACTCGTGATGGTGGCAGCAGAAAGAATTCAGAAATTTACAGAAACAAGCTGTCTGCCAATTTACAGAGAAATGCATCCAATCTAATTGGGAGGAATTTCATCATGCAGCAAGACAATGACAAGGGTCATTGCTAACACACTGCCAACTCAACAAAGGACTTCATCAGGGGAAAAAGTGGAACGTTTTAGACTGGCCAAGTCTTAATTCAGTTTAATTAAATTTTACCTCCTGAAGAAGAGACTGAAGGGAGAAACCCCACAAAACAAACAACAACTGAAAGAAGCGGCACTACAAGCCTGAAAAAGCATTTAAAAAAAAGAAGAAAAAAAAGAATGCAACAGTTTGGCGATGTCAGTGGGTCATTTTATCTGGCTTTATCCAGTTAGTGCAAGTAAGGTATATGTACCAAAATATTAATTGCTATTTACTTTAAGACTATCTGTTGTAATACTTTTGCTCATCTAAAAAATGGGTGGTCTGCCACTAAAGGTGCCATGTTTTAAGTTGTTTACTGTAGATGTAAATATGAGGAAATAAAAGCTGAAATTCTGACCTATTTTCTCATATTCATCTTTTGAACTCAAACCCAAATGTCTTCAGGATATAGCAAAAACAAAAGAATTGGCCTTGCCATTCCCCTACTTTCAGAGGGGACTGTATACCTAGGTAGGATTACTCCTCAAATTGAAATGCTAACCAAGAACAGGATCATCTTCCATCCATCCATCCATCCATCCATCCATCCATCCTCTATACCGCGTTATCCTTTTCAGGGTCACAGGGAACCTGGAGCCTATCCCAAGGAGCATCGGGCACAAGGCGGGGTACACCCTGGACAGGGTGCCAATCCATCGCAGGGCACAATCACATACACACCCACACACTATGGACACTTTGGACATGCCAATCAGCCTACCATGCATGTCTTTGGACTGGGGGAGGAAACCGGAGTACCTGGAGCATGAGGAGAACATGCAAACTCCGCACACACAGTGCCACAGTGCGAATTGAACCCCCAACCCCGGAGGTGTGAGGCGAATGGGCTAACCACTAAGCCACCATGCACCCCTCAGCATCATCTTTTATTGGCTTAATTACTACAATAAAGCTCTGTATGTACAACCACTCTTCTAAGCTTTAGGTAAGAACAGATCCAAATGCTTGATACCTATATAAAGCTTTATGTATTTTCAACTAAGAAATACCAAATACATAATAAAAACAGCAACTGTTAAACCATTTAAGTGATATATATATATATATATATATATATGTATATATGTTTTCACATGGATCAAGACTGTCATCTAGTGGTCCAACCAGGCCTGGCACTTTATGCACAGACATATTGAGTGCTATTTCCAGTTTCTAGAACATGACAACCTCTGACAAATTTCCAACTCAATTAAGAATTCTACTGTTATTGGTGATATATACAGTCCAACTTTCAGCCAGTTTTAGATGGTTTAGTCATTGTTCCATCTGGTTTTAATGTCTATAACATTGTCTGATTTGACAATTATGCTGAAAAAGCACAATGTTTCTTGAAATAGGTTGTTTTTTTTTGCTCAACAAAACCATGACATCACATGGCTTGTCCAGTTGAATTGATCAAGCTAAGCTGCACTTCAACAGTGACCTGACATGAAGCAAGTTTGTCCAAAAGCATGAGTTAATTTGCTTCATGGTACTCCCCCTGGTTGGTTGGTTGGCATATATTTATACAAACGAATATACACTGGCCACTTTATTAGAATCCCACTTTGACTTCAGAACAGCCCAAGTTCTTTGTGGCATGGATTCTACAATGTATTGCAAACTTTCCATTAAGACTCTTGTCCATGTTGACTTGACTGCATCAATTAATTGTTTCAGATTTGTCAGCTAGTGGATTCAAATCTGAGGAGACCATTGAAGCACACTGAACTCTTTGTGATATGGCACATAATCATGCTGGAAGTCGCCATTATATGATAGGTAAGTGGTGGCCATAAAGGGATGTACATGGTCAGCTACAAAACTCACATTGGCTGTGGCTTTCAAATGATGCTCGATTGGTATTAAGTGACCCAATGTGTGCCAGGAAAACATTCACCATGCCATAACAATACCAGCAGTAGCCTGAACTGTTGACACAAAAGAGTTTGGGTACATGAATTCAAATTCTGATCCTACCATCTGCATGTTACAGTACAAATCAAGATTCATTCGACAAGGTGATATTTTTCCAATCTTCAACCATTCAGTTTAGGTGAGCCTGTGCCCTTTGTACAATCAGATTCCTGTACTTGGCTGACAGGAGTGGAACCAGATAATGTCCCAACCTTTCTGAAGTCCACAACTTTGTTCTGGAGTCTGTTAAGACCTACCTTTAGAGCCTATTCAAGATGTTGAATGGAAACAAGTCTCTCAGTTAAAGAGTGCTGCATGCCTTTCCTGCATTACCCAGATGACTCTAGACTCACCTTCTGGGTGAAGCTATGGTTTCCGCCCAAAATCAAATTAAACATCCAGTGACCTTGCAGAGTTGAATGAAGGAGAGCCTGCTGAATGTTGTTATGCTCAGTACCCACCCTATTGTACTATTTGGATCTGATGGCACTATTTCCATCATCAGATCAACTTTTCATCTGACTGGGAGGAAAGACTGGCCCAATGGGTGATGGACGTTAGCACTATGGCCTACAGACAGACTGGACACCTGGCCCCTACTGCGACATGCCACGCTATGAGGACTACCTCTTCATGGCTTATTAGAGACATGGAGCTCCAGGAAGTCGGTCAGCTTCCCCAAGTTTTACAAGTTTAACATTGCCCTATCCAGTGGCATTAGTGCAGTGGACATTTGGAGTGGTGAAATACATCCACTAATTACATACCTATATAGCTGTGGTTACCATTACTAGCCCAATAAGGCAATAGTAGAAACAGATTTTTTTTTTGTTTCGTTTTGCTAAGAGGTTCTTTTGAGATTGCTTTGGAGGTTCATCCATCCATCCATCCATCCATTTTCTATACCGCTTATCCTATTCAGGGTCACGGAGAAACCTGGAGCCTATCCCAGGGAGCATCGGGCACAAGGCGGGGTACACCCTGGACAGGGTGCCAATCTATCGCAGGGCACAATTTTGGAGGTTCAATAAACAAATAAAATTAGAAATAGGCTTTGTGCAAGTAGTATTTCCAGTGAAGGAGTATTACGCTTAATATCAGCATGAAGTTGAGTTTGGAGCTTAAATCACGCAAATATTATGCATTTTTATAAACATAAAAATTTGTGATTACAAGGTATTGCGTTACCTATAGCAATTGTTTTTTAATAGTAAATTCAACCTGTCAAAATTTAATGCATAGAACTTGATAAAATACAGAATACAATTTCCCATAACTTCTTTATATTGATTATGATATTTCTGTATATTTATCCCCCCCCCCTAATCTAGCAGGTTTGTCTGTGACTTTGCTTCACACCTTTGGGGTTGGGAGTTCGATCCCCACCACCACCGTGTGTGTGTGTCTGTGTGTGTCTGTGTAGTTCGCATGTTTGCCCCATGGTTCGGGGATTTCCTCTGACTACTTCGGTTTTCTTCACCCCAATCCAAAGACTGACTAAGCTGACTGGCATTTTACAAAATTGTCTATTGTGTGTGAATGTGAGCGACTGTGCCCAGTAATGGTTTGGAACCCCGTCCAGGGCGTCCCCCGCCTCGTGCCCTGGGATACAGGTTCCCTGTGACCCTGTGTAGAATAAGCGGTACAGAAAATGGATGGATAGATTTTCATATTGGTTAGTCCCTGTTTTAGAATAATTCATAAAAATATCTATTTTTTTATGTTATTTATGACAAAATCAACACCTTAAGTGGGAACCTTGAAATGTCCAGCCATGTAGCTTGAAATAAAAACAGGAGCTAAAACTCAGCAGGCAAGAAATGTTTAAAATAATTTATTCAGAAACATCTACATTGAATATTGATTAACATGGTCACTATATAAAATATGTACATAAAGCTCTGTCTGAAATATAAATTGTGTTGGCAGACCCAGAGGTTTGTGTGCTGGGTTGAGGAATAGTCCATTCAAATTACCGGTATATTTGTGTGTATGCATGTGTGTGTGTTTAAAATGAGGCAGGTTGCATTACATCAGCATGATCAGAATTTAAGACAGACAGCAGTTGGACTGCTTGGAATCCCTCCCCTGTTGGTTAGGAAGATAAAAATGAGTAAATCAATCAGTGTTCATTGGTACTTTCAAGTCATCTATACTAACGCACATGCTTTGGTAGTGTCGTTTATTTGTTTTGTTTTTTTAAACCCTGAACATGCTTTGAACCAGCTTGACTTTATTCAAGATGCATACCAAAGGCAGCAAACTAGATATAGTTTAAATAATAAATTTATTATAATTATTGCTATTAGACAAAACCCACATGCTGCAAACCATCAGCCCAGATCATCATGCACCCAGTATGCAAGATGAGGTTAAGTACCTAATTGAGGTCCTACTAGCATTGCATGCTACTGGCTGCTAAGGGTTCTTGATACCTGTTGTCTCTGCTGCTGTCGTTGGTACTCTTCCTCACTAGCAGCGAGGGCCTGAGCCAAGGCCAGATCCTCCTGCTCCTGTGGACTGATCATACACACACAAAGAGTGATTTTGTAACAGGCAACTCTTTACATAAAGCACTGTAAGATTAAGGTGCATCAACTTTGCTACCTGAGAGCAGATGGCGTGTGTCGGGCCGTTTCAGCCAGTGACATCTCTAATGCACGCTGGAGAGCCTGCTCCTCTGTCTTGATCCCAGGAAAGACAAATGTGCTTCATTATTTATGGCCATTTCCAATTCACTAGTATTTCAGAAGTGGTGGACATAAAATATTTAAAGTCAGAATGAACTAATATATTACCAGTCCAGCCTGATAGGATGCTGATGATGGTACTACATTCTGTGCTGCAGGGGGAACCACAGAAGGGGCTGGAGTCCTTTGCGCACTGCAGAGAGAACAATATTATTCCAAACTAAAGGCACATAATAGAATCAAATGAAGTTCAACAACGTATTTAAAAAAAAAAACTTTAAAAAAAAAAAAATCAAAAAAAAAAAAAAAAAAAAAAAAAAAATCAATATGTCTGACAAATCCCACAATTATTCACAGAATTTTAACTCACCTACTATTCTGAGCACGAGCTGTTCGGCTTGCACCAGTCGAGCTCCCTATAATGGACGAGCCTGCAGCACTACTGCTGGAGGCACTCTGAATTCTCATTAAAGCAGCATGTCTGTAAATAAATCAAACAGATAGATGAATGGATATGGCAAAAAAGGTATGTGGACACCTGACCATCACACCCATATGTGGTTCTTGCACAAACTGTTAACACAAACCTGGAAGCACAGAATTGCATAGAATGTCTTTATATGCTATAGCATTATACATTTCCCTTCACTGGAACCAAGAAGCCCAAAAATCTGTTCTGGCATGATAACGCCATGTGCACAAAGCGAGCTCCATGAAGACATGGTTTATCAAGGTTTTTGTGGAAGAACACAAGTGGCCTTCACAGAGCCCAGAACTCAACCCAACTGAACACCTTTACGATGAACTGGAACGCCGACTACGCACAATGCCTCTTCGGCCAGCCTAATACTCGTGGCAGAATTGGCAAATCCCTACGGCCATGTTTCAAAATCTAGTGGAAATCTTCCCAGTAGAGAAAAGGAAACCGACTCCATATTAATTCCCATGGTTTTGGAACAAGATATTTAACAAGCATGTATGGGTGTGATGGTCACATACTTGGCCATATAGTGTATATTAGTTGATATTACTAAAGACTTAAAATGGGTAGGTCCTGAGAGATAAACAGCAGTACTCAACATGTCCTTCCAAATAAGATTCAAGACAATGTTTACCCTGATTTGGAGACTGGCTTGCCATCAGTCTTACAATCATGGTCCAGTGGATGTCTGTGCTTAAGACAGTAGTTCAAGTGGCATTGGTCACACGTTACACGAATCATCTCCTTCTGCTTGCAGCCTCCCTTAGAACACTTATTTGTAAAAATCTGGATTAAAAACAGGAAACAACATTCAGTTAGTAGTTCAAGGCTGAGATATGAGCATGTACTTTCAAGTTTAAATGTTAATACCTTTCTTTTCCTCTGTGCAGGATCGGACTTGCAGTCACTGTCTATGTGCTCTCCAACTTTAATGTCTGGCATTTCCCCTCTTTTAATCGGAATGGGGGTATTGCACAGTGGGCACACTGGGACCTGGACATCCTGAGCAAGAAAACCAGAACTTTATTATAAAGCCTTTGTTAAATTGCTACACATGCAATGGAGCAGTATTTATCATACTTATCAGTAACAGGCACAAGTATTTGACTAATATATTTGTTATGAAACCATCTAGTTTCTGACTACTGTCCATAGCTGGGCAACTGCAGGGGCAAAGTAATCATAGCACCCTGAAACTGCTCATTTAGCAATAATTGAGCTCTCCCAGCGGGTGGCTAATCAAAGCTAATTTGCTGTGAAATATATTAATGTGTATATATATTATATATATAAAAATAAATAAATATATATATAAAAAATAATATATATATATATATTATATATAATTTTATATATATATAAAAAATTATATATATATATATATATATATATATATATATATATATATATATATATATATATATATATATATTTTATTATTATTTTTTTTTTTAAGTAAGCAGCTTTTCTGCACCAAGACTCGCTTGTACAAAGACAACACACAAACATGACAATGTCCACCACTGTTTTATTCTGACTTCACTGAACAACTGGATTTCCATATCTGTTATGTGCTTCTGGAGGATTCTTGTCCTTACTTTTTCTTACATATAGTGCTCTCATGCTAACTTGACCTCATCCAGCTTATCTGTCCACCCAGATCTGCAAGCCTCTGGACCAGCCAGCCAGCTGTGCACAAAGCTGACTTCATCTCAGCCTATGCTGGTAGTCTCTCATGTCACTTCTTGACACTCACAGAACCTTGGCACAACTAGGAGATGATGTCCACACATTCTGCATTCTCTACTACATTCTCTTTCTCTCATACTCGTAGGACCTCTGGCCAGGGAGAAGGGGGGTTCAAGTTTGCTGCACCTCATGGACAGTGTCCTTCATCTCTTTCTGAACTTCATATCTTGGAGTTCATGTTGTCACTGTTTGGAAACCTTGTAACCATCCAATCTTGATCATCCTGGTCATCTTGGCAACTTTATAGAAGACTTTTCTCTGTATTTCCAGTGGATTGCACACCTCTGATCCTGCTGGGAGACCTCAAACACCAAACTAGTGACCAGGCCTTCTCTGATCCTTCAACCTGAACCACTTACATATTGCTATTATTGGGCAATGTTTGCATCATTCACCTTTTCCTTGCTTCCACCAAGACTCCCTCCTTTAATTATAAATAAACACATGAACCTCTGACCCAAGTAAGCTGTTTTCTAACTTCTCAGCCAACCATGAATTGTCTGACCTGCTTGCATGACGTAATACCATAAAAACTTCTACAGACAGCTAAATGACCTCCTGTGTGCCAAGCAGCTAGGTTACAAGGCCATACATTCTACATAAAGTGCCCTGCTGGTAGTCACTGAAGCTTCAGTCAAAACTCCATGTCTTCCGTCTTCATCTTCCTTGACCTATTTGCTGACTCTGACTCTCATCATCATCTTACAGGACTGATCCTACCATGTACCAGTTCACTTTCATCAACTCCCAGCCTTACTTCTGGAGTCCCTCATGGGTCAATTCTTGGTCCACTCTTGTTGTCCCTGTATTGAGAATGCTGCTGCTTGTCTGATTCCCAACCTTCTCATACATGACCCCTTACAAAGTTCAATCCAATGGTTCTCTGTTACAGCAAGAATCAAATTCAGAACTTGTCTTTGTATTCCTGGCATCAAAAGGCTCTGTACCACATCTATGCACCATGGTTCAAAGCTACATGCTGCTGAGGTCTTCAACCTTAGGGATCCCGGTGTTTCCTTTCCTAAGGTCTAAACGTGCTTGCAATGCAAGTTCTTGCTGCTTCAGTGATGGCACAAGCTTCCATCTCCACAAGCCTCACGTCTCTATTCCTTCCACGAAGCTCTAAAGATCATCCTCTTCACAAAGTATCTAGGATAACAGCTTACTTTGCATTGACTACGTTTTGTGTTTCCTCTTGGTTTTCAATTATTTGTATTATTACTTATGCTTTCTTGTTCAGGGTTTGCACAGAAATTCAAGGTGATTTATATTACTGCAACTTCAGCTATTTGCACAGTACACAAGTAACTCCAGATAAACGTAAATACAACCAGCTACTACTTGCAATTTACAAATAAATTTTATTTGGTCTAACACAGAGTAAATGTTGGGAATCCATGGGATAGCGCAATCAATTGTCTACCTCTCAGAGCATTTACTGATCACAAGACTTCAAGTTTGCTGGCCTGTAACAAAGGCAGCAGGTGACCCCCCCTGGGTAGCTTAATAAATATTGATTCTAGCTAAATATCATACTGTGTGGTAAAAAATAAATAAATAAATAAATAAATAAATAAATAAAACACACAAAACAAATATAAACATTTGTGATAAAATTATTATTATCCCCTTCTCATTTCCTTTTCTTAAGAAAGTGACAATTTCCACCTTATCTGGTTTAATCGATACAATAACTATGCAACTTCTGTTAGTGGCACTATAAAATTATTAGCCAATTCATATTTATTTGACTACGACATTTATTTAATCAACCGCCTAGTTTTTGCTTCTTAAAGTCGTTTTTATGTTCCATGTACAAATAACCTGGAAGAGATGTAAATCTAAATAATATAAAAAGGTTTAAGCCATGGCTTCAGCATAAGTGTATTAAGTAGCTAAGAAAACCTGATGAGAAAACTATGACTTCCAGTCTGGAATGCTTGTTTGGGTTTGGAAATGCCTCCTGTCAGTCATTCTAGAAATGATTTACTTTTCAGGCCACTGTAGATCCTGGAGCAGAGCTTTGTGGACACACACAGGCGGGAATGGGGGGTTGGGGTGGTTTCAAGGAGTACAAAAGTCCTTCAAATGTCAAACCAACCTAAGGTTTTTTTTTTTTTTAAATTAAGCTGTTAAGCTAAAAAAAAAAAAAAAAAAAAAAAAAAAAAAGGGAAAAGTTATACTTGTTAAGTGGTTTCAATTATGTTTACTGTTTATTTTGTTTAGCAATCAATAACTTGTGTTTTTAAGTATTGGACTACAGTTGTAAAAACCCCAGCCATGTTACCTTTTTATATGATGAAGTACACTTGTGACTTGCATAAGTTATGTGGTCTTTACAGAAAATCCCTTCACAAGCATCACATCTCATTGGCAGGAAATCTGTTAAATAAAATTTAATAAAGTAATTGTTTCCTCAGCAGCAAGTAAGCAGCTATTTTAGAACTGATAATCTTAGAAGAGAAACAGACAGGTACGTCCACTGAAAAGCTCTCACTCACCCAGGCGCTTGCAGGATTTCTCTGAACAGTGTTCTCCCAGGTCTGGAAACTCCATGGCACTGTGGTGCAAAGGATTCGCTTTCCCACTGTATTCACAACATTAAAGTTATTTACATTTACGGTATACAGCAGGCACTGTCAATCCAGAGCAACTTATCAACATGTGTGTATATATGAGAAATACAGTGAGGGGAAGTACAGTATCCAGACACTACTGTTGCTGTTGTATATATCCACTTCAGATTTACACACATCTTTTGACTTTATACTACACTGCCATCCACTAATATTGGTGAATATGAGCAAAGAAGGTTGTGAAAAATTCTTTATTGTTTAACCTTTTGATTTTTTGTTAAAAAATAAATAAATAAAAATGTAAAAATAAATAAATAAATAAATAAATAAATAAAAATCGCAAAAATACTCTGCTCTCATGGATAGCAAACAACACAGCTTTATAAAAAAAAATAAAAAAGATATATATATATATATATATATATATATATATATATATATATATATATATATCTTGTGTCAAATATAGGTGTGTAACAATTATTGTCACCATTTTAGTCAATAGTTTGTGCTACCTCCCTTTGCCAAGATAACAGCACTGAGTCTTCCATTGAAAATTCATGGAGCAGTTTTGAGTTCATTCCATCACAGACTTATCACAAGCTCCATCACATGCCTTGCTCCCAGACACACTGAATGATTTATACACATGATTTGAAGCACAGAACAACAAGACCACCTCAAATGTCACCAACCAAGTACTCTGTCTATATGCAGTGCCCGTCAGGAAAACTCTGTCCCGAGGTAACCCATGGAAAGCTGCTTGTCCGGACAACATACTTGGCCACGTGCTCAGGGAATGTGCTGATCAGCTTGCAGATGTCCTTACAGACATCAACATCTCGCTGAGCCAAGCACCATCATCCCTGTGCCTGAATGACTACCGGCCCATTGCGCTCACACCGATCATCATGAAGTGCTTTGAGTGGTAGTCATGAAACACATAAAGCTATGTAAGGTTGCTGTTCATAGATTTCAGTTCAACGTTCAACACAATCATGCCACAACTGAGCCTGTTGGGTTCGACCACATCCCTCTACAACTGATACTGGACCTCTTGACCAGGAGACTGCAGTACGTCAGGGTTGGAAACACACTGACCACCAGTGCTCCCCAGGGATGTGTGCTCAGTGCACTGCTGTTTACCCCGCTGACTCATGACTGGGTTGCAAAGCACACTTCAAATCACATCATCAAGTTTGCTGATGACACTACAGTTACAGGTCTCCTCCGGAACAATGATGAGTCAGCGTACAGGGAGGAGGTGAACCAGTTCACAGAATGGTCTAGAGACAACAATCTATCTCCCAATGTGGTAAGACAAAAGAGATGATTGTTGACTTCAGGAGAAATTGAGTTGTTCAACAGAACAACTGTGGAGAGAGTGTAAAAATCTCCAAGTTTCTTGGTGTGCACATGACTGAGGACCTCTCCTGGCCTTTCAACATCACATGCCTAGCAAAGAATGCCCAGCAGCAGCTCCACTTCCTATGGAGGCTGAGGAGAGCCAACCAGCATAATCTCGTACTGTATGGTCAAGGTCCACTGCACTGTGTATCTATTGTCCTAGGTATTCACTGTTCTGTGTACTTACTGTCTCGTGCTCATTTTACACCCTTGTGGATTTTCATTTTGTGTAGTCTTGCGTACTGTACTGTTACGTGTTGCATCATGGTCCTGGAGGAATGACACTGTGTTGCGACGTATTCCTCTATATAACTGGTATGACAATAAAAACCCACTTGAATTGACTATAGGGGTTTTTACATGCAAGTCGGAATTGATCTAGAATGATCTTTGTGCTGCTGGGTGTCAGAATCAGAAAAAAAGTGTTCATACACACATTTGTTTTTACCACATATTATGGAATCGGACACCTTCCCAAGCCAACAGGAGATGGTTGTGGTTACAGGCAGCTAGGAAGGATGATTGGTCCAAGAAGCTCTGTCTTTGCATTTCATCTCAGGTAAGCAGTTATCATATCAGTGAAGTTGGCTTGCTAATTAAAAATTTAACAGCTTTAGTTAAGTAGTTAGTTAGCATGGCTGATTTATATTCCTTTAACAAACCTACGTAGCTCGCCTAAAATGGACATCAATACACTAGCTAGCTAATGTTCGAGATCTAGGTTATGTTCTTACTCAAGAGTTGCCTATAATGGACCCGTTTAACTAGATACATCTTGAACGTGTCAAAACAACAGAGTTGCAAGTATCAAGAAACTTCTATGCTTTCAATTTCTCTCTAGTATAAAAGCTCAGAGTTTCTATGAGAAGTAAACCAAGTAGCATCAGCTTACAACCTGGTTGCACAGTCATATCTATCTATATATTTTTTTTGCTTACAAACACTGTGAAGGGGTCGATTAGTACAAAGTCAAATACATTGGTCCTCATCCATCCAGCTGGATACAAACAGATTTTTTCGTAAATTGTTCAAGTGTTTACACAAGAAATTTGGTATTCAAGGAAATCCAGCGAATTCAGAAAAATGTTTGTGTCCTCCTTGTGCTCCTGGGTGTGTGTAAAAGAAGACTAACTAAATGAATCCTTGACTTAATCAGTTCCAAGTCATACATTCTGCATGGATTCATGCACATTCATATAAGAATTGTACTGCTGAGTTTAAATAGCTTGTGTTTATTATGTTTACAGCATTTAGCAGACACCGTTCTGAGAAGAAGAGCTTTGGAGTCTCAATCAAAAACACATCCTCATGCTAGTTCACTTGGTTAGCGAGCAGAAAAAGGAAAATTTTGTGAAATCCAATTTGATATATTATTCGCAATAATTAAAGAATGTTCAAAAATAAAGAAAGCGAGCCAAAACAAACCTATAAATTAAGAAAAGTAAAACTAATAATTTGATTATGATTTACAATATTTTACAAAAATAATTAACAAGTGCAGTTAATTATTTGTCATGCTATACATGCAAATAGACGACTGCTTGAAGCCGAGGGTTGCATCTGAAACCGCATACTTACCTACTATATAGTAACTGAAATACATGCATTTCTCTTACTATATAGTAGGCAAGTACGCAGTTTTGGACGGAGCCAAGCTCTCTCGTTTGCCGTCAAACGGTTGAGCACTGTGTACGTGTCCTGTCGCAAAATGCGGTGAAAACCCCCACACGACGTTAATAGTGTGATTTAAGTGTGTACATGTCTATAATGCACTTCGATAATGCGACTAAAACAGAAATACTCCACACATCTTAATTCGATTTGTGTTTACTTCGAGTATGACTTTAGTCGGATTAAGGTCATCAATAATCGCTGTTTACATGCTAGTTTCTTAATCAGAGTATCGTCTTAATCGGGTTAATATCGGATTATTATTGTTGTCCATGTAAACGTACTGATTGATCATTTCGTGCTCCCAGCTGGCTGTGCTCTTTACCTTATAAGATTTTTGTTCATTTTTTTTCTTACGCAAACATTTACTCACACTTAACTACTAAAAGATTGATAAATGAAGACGGATTATAGGTCAATCGGAAGTAAACATATGCACTGTGAGTGATGAATGAATTAAGTAATGTGTATGACTGTCAGTTTTAACAGCTGGACTTTTGGACTGGATTTTCCCTGAGCTGTAATAACTCTAGCTAAACACTGTTTGGCAAAAATTAATAAAAATAAATGAATGAATGAATGAATGAATAAATAAATAAAATGGTATGACAACAGTCTAGAAGGACAACTAACTAACTGTCAACTAATGCTGAATCATGCTAGTGTGTGTGGACGTAAACCTAAAACCTCAAGAGTTTCGCTACAAAAATGGGAAAAGAAACAGTATCTGAATCCACATTAAATAATTATAACACTAAATTAAGAGCCAAGCTATAACCGAGCTGTCAGCTGTCATCATTTCTCAGAAGTGATGAGCTGACACATAAATAACAAACAGCGACGTGTATTTGTTTATCGTGTCAACTCATAACTTCTGAGAAACTGTAGCGTGTTTAGTGTTAGTGCAACCTGACAAGATTAACAATACTTCCTAGGTTATAATTAGACTTAAAATGGCTGTGAGGTTTGCCTGAAAAATGACTACCTCGAGACCGCTAATAAACAGCTAGCAGCTAACTAGCCGGAGAACAGGACGGTTTAAAGACAACACCGCATATACATAAACAACCACGTAGAAAAAACACTATAGAACTATAAGTGATAGAGTGTTTCTTACCGATATCGTCCACTTAATCGCAGTCGTTCTTCCTTGGTGTCTGTGTGTAAACACGTATTTCGTCGTTAAATCGCCGCTGAAACACAAACACCGTTAGGGTTTATGTACAACACCTCGGTTCCTTCCTCCCATGTTAATCCCACTGAGCGCCGTGAAGCAAGCAGCAATGAACCACCTTGACTTTTCAATACAAAAGTATTTTATTTTTACACACACACACACACACACACACACACACACACACACTACATGGCCAAAGGTTTGTGGACACCTGACCATCACACCCGTACATGAGCCTTTATAAAATGTTTTTGTATGCTGTAGCGTTAAGAGGCTCAAACTTGTTCCAGCATGACATTGTGTCTGTGCACAAAGCGAGCTCCATGAAGACTTGGAGAAGGTTGGACATGGACATGTTTGAGAAAGTTGGAGTGGTAGAACTCGAGAGTCCTGAACAAAAACCTGAGCTCAACCCCACTGGGATGAACTGAACACCAACTGCACCCCAGACCTCCTCACCTAACATCATTGTCTGATCTCAGTAACGTTCTTGTAGATGAATGATCACAAATCCCCACAGTCACGCTCCAAAATGTAGTAGAAAGCCTTCCCAGAAGAGTGAAGTTTATTATAACAGCAAAGAGTGAATAATCTAGAATGGGGTGTTCAACGAGGTCATATGGATGTGATGTTCGGGTGTCCACATACTTATGGCCATATAGCGTGATACACTCCCGGGCAAAAACAAACAACAAATAAAGGCGAAATAAACAAATCATTGGTCAAAAAATTAACAAGAATTAAACAAATGCATTCTTCTTGTAAATCATGATAATGATTAAAATGTTTGATGTAAAATTCAAACTAACACATGTCTGGGTATACAAAATTAAAATAAATAAATAAATAAATAAATAAAAATTTAAAGTTGTCTGCATGTTTACTTATAAGACATAAACATTTAAAGAAATGTAATTGAAAAGCTTTCCCATACTAAGTTACTCTATCTATTTGTTTAATCCTTGCTAATTTCCTGACCAATGATTTGTTGTTAAGACCATTAAGAGCTTAATATTTTGCCATTTTTGGCATGGCCCGTTTGTTTTTGCACAGGAGTGTATATAGCTACTGATAGTAACCCGAGATCAGGATCAGACCATGGACTCTGGCTCTGTGAGGCAGCAATGCTACCCACTGCAACACCATGCCATGCCATAAAATAAATCAATTAATACTAACATTTAAAATTACAATAATACAATATACAAAAATTAAGGCACACTTACTCCATGCTATATGCAATTTTATACAATTATACAAATTTATTGGTCACATTTTACATCATTACATTTTCTGCTTTTTTTTTACAGAGGGTGAATTGTTGCTTAGTAGTTAGCCCTTTTGCCTCACACCTCCATTGTTGGGGGTTCGGTTCCTGCCTCTGCCCTGTGTGTGCAGAGTTTTCAAGTTCTCCCCGTGCTGTGGGGGTTTCCTCCGGGTACTCCGGTTTCCTCCCCCAGTCCAAAGACATGCATGGTAGGCTGATTGGCATGTCCAAAGTGTCCATACTGTATGAATGGGTGTGTGAATGTGTATGTGATTGGCATCCCGTACAGGATGTACCCTGCCTTGTGCCCGGTGCTATCTAGGATAGGCTCCAGGTTCCCCATGAAAGGTAAGCGGTATAGAAGATGGATTAATTGATGCTTTTTACAGAATAACGCAACACAATATTTAATAGAATGAAAGAGAGACATTTTTATAATAAAGTGAGGAATAAAGAATAATAAAATAAAATAATAAAAATAAAAATAAGATAAAAATAAAAAAATAATATTTTATTAAATATGACACGAGATAAATAAAGAAAAAAGTTCATTGGTTGATGAGCCACCACTTCTACAATTAATTACGGCCTCGCTGTAGGACTTTTATTTAGGAAAATGTCTAAGTTTCCCATAGTAGCTGGCTTCCTACACTTCGCCTCACACTGAGTCACTGAGTCACTCTGAGTCACACTGATTTAATGCTGGAGCTTTCCAGAAAATGCGACGTGAGACAGTGATGCAGCACTTTCTGTTGTTTACTACTACTACTACTACTACTATTACTACTATTATTACTACTACTACTACTATTATTCTATTACTACTAATATTACTACTATTATTACTACTACTGCTACTACTACTACTATTATTACTACTACTGCTACTACTACTACTATTATTACTACTACTACTACTACTTCTACTACTATTATTATATTACTACTAATACTATTACTGCTACTACTACTATTAGTACTACTATTACTACTATTCTATTACTACTACTACTCATAATAATAATATTAATAATAATAATGGGTGCACAGTGGCTTAGTGGTTAGCACATTTGCCTCACACCTCCAGGGTTGGGGGTTCGATTCACTGTGTGTGCGGAGTTTGCATGTTCTCCCATGCTGTGGGGGTTTCCTTCGGGTACTCTGGTTTCCTCCCCCAAGTCCATAACATGCATGGTAGGCTGATGGATAGGCATCCCGTCCAGGGTGTGCCCTGCCTTGTGCCCGATGCTCCCTGGGATAGGCTCCAGGGTCCCTGGGACCCAGTAGGATAAGCGGTTTAGAAAATGTATAGATTTATGGAATAATAATAATAACGATGATGCTTAAATGAAATTTTGCATGTAAATTTAATTTATTCATATGACTGATTTAAGTGTTTGAGTGGGCCACATGGTGGCACAGCAGGTAGATTTGTTGCCTCACAGCTCCAGGGTCCCTGGAACGTTCCTTTGATCTCAGGTTACTGTCTGTGTGGAGTATCTGTGCATGTTCTCCCCATGGGTTTCCTCCAGTTTCTCCGGTTTCCTCCAGCCTCCCAAAAAAACAGCAGTAGGTTGATTGGCTAAGATAAATGACTCCAAGTTGTGAAAGAGTGTGTGAATGTGTGTGTCCATGCAGCCCTGTGATGAGCTGATGTCCCATCCAGGGTGTATACCTGTCTCGAGTCCAGAGTTTCCCAGGACAGGCTCCAGATCCACTGTGATCCTGACAAGGCTAAAGCGGTTACTGAAAGTGCATGAGTGAGTGTTTGAGTCACAGTATAAGAACTTAAAAATAAATTTACTATAAGTGCTTTTACTTTATGTCTTATTTTATCACTATATGAACTTTTCACAAAGCATAGATTATGGATCAGTGATCCGAGTCTGTGAAGGATTGTTGTTGGTGTTGCTGATATTTATATATACATTATATATACATCTACATCTATCTACAATCTATTAATCGAGGTCATGGACTCTCTGGGTTCAACATAAGTAGCATCTGTCAAAGTAGTTGTTTTATGTTTGCAGTATGCTATAAATGAGTCGCCAGATGTTTGTGGACACTTGACCATCACATTCATGTGTGCTTGTTGAACATCCCATTCCAGATTTATTCCCCTTTGCTGTTTAAATAAGCTCCACTCTTCTGGGAAGGTTTTCCAGATGTCTAGATTTTGGAGCGTGGCTGTGGGGATTTGTGTTCATTCAGCTTCAAGAGCATTGGTGACATTAGTCACTGATGTTGGGTGAGAAGGCCTGAGTTCTTTCACTCCAAACCTTCTCAAACCATGTCTTCATGGAGCTTTGTGCACGGTGGCATTGTCATGCTGGAACAGGTTTGGGCCTCTTAGTTTCAGTGATGGGAAATTGTAATGTTACCGCATACAAAGACATCCTATACAAAAACTATATTTTGCCAAAGTAAATCTGGATTTAATTTTTGAGGGCAGCTTTGAGGAACATTGGTTCTGTGGTTTGGTTTAAACCGTGGCAGGATCAGATTATTAGTCACATGCAAACCATTAGGAAATGGCAACTTTGAGCGTGGCGTAAAGAATCTGAATTCGATTTCCGAATCTGATTTCGGCACCTGTGATGATGGGGAGCCGAAAAGGCAAGTATGTTGTGGCATAGCTTAGTTAATTAAGCCTTTTAGTTTAGAACTAGTTGGTGTTGAGCCAAAATCCCTCTTTGTTTTTGCTCTCAGAAAATTTACTAAGCTACTTAAAGAGATGATTAGCTAGCACAATTAGTCCCACATAGTCACTATTAGAAACTAAGAACCCTTAATTTCCCAACAAACCCTTGAAGAACTCTTCTTTCTCACAAAGTATTGTTGTGTTGGAGGATGTTTTAGAATAAATGATTTGCATGTTCACACAAAACTTTGGTGATAAAGGCTATGAACATGTAGCTCTCCTATAAATATTACCCCATTTCAATATACCGTCATTAATAAAATGCTGTATTCAGAGTTGAGTTATGTGTGCGGAGTGAGGCGCTAATATCGAAACAAATGAATAAATTTCACTTTTGAAATGAGTACTGTGCTGTTTTATCCATATTTTTCATGACCTTGGACTTGATATTGGACTTGCTCTTGGTTTTGTACTTGGCATACAGTTTCCCCTCAATGTCCTTGATTACATTTATATATATTATACACTCCATTAGATAATCCATCCATATAGATTTCCTGTCAGTGTTAAAATTTGTTGTTTACAATAGCTCTATACAAGGTTGTCTACAATAGCAATTTTGACAGGAAAGATTGCGCTAAGGGCATTATCTATAGCGAGTGTATACAATACAATATCCACCACGAGGTGGCAGCAGAGGTGTTTATTTGTTTTTTCTGACAAATATATTTTTTGAGTTCATTGTAAAAATTCATACCCAGTAAAGAAATCAGCTTCCATTTGCTCATCAGTGATATCTCTCATATTACATTTTGAGCATATTTACATAAAATCTAAGCGTGACAGAACTGATGCTAGGCAAATAAATTGGCGTATGTGTATAGTATACTGTACATAGTGTTGTTTGATGAAGTAAGTCCATTAGCCATCAGACAACAGCTATTTGTACAGAGTGTTTATTGAGGACAAAATACTTCCAAATACTTGGAGAGTATGTAAATATCGAATCCAAGGGTTATCATTAGCACGCACTATCTAGGATGTAAATATCCTTTTAGTATAGAATTGAAACATTTTAGCTGGGGAACAAAGCTCTGACACATTTTAATGTGTGTTGATCAATGTTAAATTAAATAAATAAATACCTTTTTAAATGAATGTGAATTATGATCTTGCTATTTCTATTTTCACAGAGTAGAACTGCTGCGTTAGAAACAACCTGAGCAATGGTGATAAATAAAGTTTAGAACTGAACAATTAAAAATCCGAATAACTTGACCAGTGGTGATCAAGGATGGAATAGAAAATGCATTTTTGAACAATTATGTTAACTAACCAAGTGAGCTATGCTGAAGTGAACACCACAACATTATATATATATATAAAGAAAGGAAATATTACTATCAAGGAAAGAATCTGTGAAATGCTGATATCTCCACAGGTTTTGGCCTGCATAATTTGCAAATCATCGTCACCACCACGTTATTTCATTTGCAGCATTTAACACTGAAGATAGCTCATAAATTGGTACAGGGATGCTCATCTGTCTCCTTTATCTCAGATGTTGCTGCTGCTGACCAAACATTTGGTGCCTGAAGTGTATTTTTGGTAGGGAATTGCTTTATTTTGATTGGCTCTTGAAACTAAATTATTTAAAATATGCACATATTCGCTTTTAATTGGCTGACAGTCCATTCTGGGATTAAAATGTGTTTATTTTACTCAGCAACAGTGATCATTAATAAATATAATGAAGTTGATTTTTTATTATTTTTTTTAATTCTCCAAAAAGTACTGTTTTGAGAGTATATGTAGTTTGTCTGTAATCTGAACGTTAAGACTGATTCCATGTAACTCTAGCTTGTTGCCTGTCATTATTGGGCACAACTTTCAGAATTAACACTGCATGCATTTGTATTGCATTATTGCGTTATTAAATTATTAAATATTTTTTTTCCCTGAAGTTTCTTTTTAAACTTTTTTTTCCATTTGTAGCAATATCTCTGTTGCAGGTCAAATAACTTAGTTTTGATTATTTGAAAACTATGCTCACACACACACACACACACACACACACAAGCACGTACATTATTTAGAACAAAGAACATTCTTTAGCCTGTATCAGTGCAAAGTCATGTTCCTGGAGGCCGTGAGGGAAAAAGATCACATTAGAGTTCATTTCTGATTCCTCTCTGCTGCACAAGCACCTGGCTCATAAGCTCCTAATTCTGCTGCCAGATGGCACCTCTCACAGAACACCTGCTTCATCATTGGAATTCCTTTACATTGCTCACACTGCTTGAATGGTAAAATTATTGCAATAATTTCATATCTCCCATACACCCCCTCCCCCCAGCACACACATGCACACACATACACTATCACCACTGACAAAGCACACATTTATGCCTACAAATTTGCTGTGGCTTTGTGCCAAACTCTATACTTTAGCCACTCTTCATTTCTCCTCTTTGTACAAGTGCCTTGCAAACAGTGTCAGAAAGATTTTTTTTACGTTGTTGTTGGTGTTGTTTAGAGACCACTCATCGCCGATTCTCACTTTGCCAGCGTGGCTTGGCTTCCCCAGGGTGACCAGCATCAACGTATTTTCTCACCGTTTTTATATTGTAACCTGTGTGGATCTTGTGAAAAACAAATGTACATTCATTTCACACCATCTAAACTACTGGGGTTTGCCACTAAATCGTAAGCACAATTTGACTCAGCTGAATGCACACACCACTGTGAATTCACATACAGCCATGAGTGTAGAATATTTGGTGCTTCAGGGAACTGTATAAGAGAACAATGATAACAGCACATAAAACTGGCAGCAGTAGATTTTGCTGTATTCCTGTGGACTTGTCATAAAAAGTCAAACAACTTTTTAGTTTCTCAAGGGCCACTTCCATCTAGGGGGTATGGGTAGTAAGTTTCACTCTTCCACCCAATGCGATGCCTCTGCCTATAGGTATGTAAAGTTTTAGTTCATGCCCATGTGTGTTTTTGCAATATAAATGCTGTAAAATATTTCATCTGATTTTTTTTTTTTAAATGTATACAGTTAATGTCAATGTTAATTAAGAAATTTATGTTTGGTTTGAGTCCTACATGATTAATTGTTAATTATGCAATATTAAATGATAAATTGGCTTTCTAATTAACCCTCCAGATATACAGTATACTCCTGAGATTCAGATTTTTTTCCTTTTCATATTATCCAGAATAGGGGGGCATAGTAGCTTAGTGGTTAGCACGTTTGCCTCACACCTCCTGGGTTGGGGAGTTTCCTCTGGGTACTCCTGTTTCCTCCAGTCCAAAGACATTTTGGTGTTGCAGACTGATTGGCATTTCCAAGTTGTCCATAGTGTGGGAATGTGTGTGTGATTGTGCCCTGCGATGGGGTGTTATCCCGTCCAGGGTGTCTCCCACCTTGTCCCAAGAGATCCCTGGGATAGGATCCTGTGACCCTGTGTAGGATAAGCGGTACAGAAAATGGATGTATGGATGGATGGATGGATGGATGGATGGATGGATGGATGGATGGATATTATCCAGAATATTTTTGTACCCTAAAAAGGACATTTGAACCAATGTAACCAGAAATTATTGAAAATTTTTAGCAACTCCCATGCATCCAAATCTTAACAAATGCACTTCAAATACACAAAAGATCTGTATTTTTGTGATTGTGCTTTGATTTATTTTATTTGATAACCAAAATATTCACCATCTATTTTCCCCTATTTTTTATTGTGAATCAAGAGACACGTTTTTGTGACCACCCAAAGATTTCGCTAATACAACCAGCTCTTTTATATGTCGAGAAATTCATGTTATCCATCTCATGAAGCCGGTTGGCACCATACCTCCTCACACAGTCATCTGGCTATAGTGTGAACACTTCATCGATGACAGAGTTCAGTCTTAGTGTCCGTATCATGTGGATCTAAATGGTTTTACCTGAGAAATCATTTCGAAATCTATGACACACTCCAAGTGGTGGAGCTTTTGATGGTTAACAACCTTACTGAAGTGTATTATTTCTGTGGTCCTCATAATCTACTGATCAATAGCTCAGGATCTTAACTTGTGACTTAAATGCCCCTTTTCAACTTTTCAACATAAAAATGTATCAATATAGAAAACATACCAGGACAATCTAGCACCGCTCCTAAGATAGATATCTCTATGTAATATTGTAATGTCAGATTTACAAACACCTAAATGTATAAATCGATACAGCAACGAACTCATCAAGGCCAGACAGAATTCCACAGGGATGTTTTTTCTTTGTTTGCTCGGCTTTTCCATTCAACAAAGCGGATACATGAGTGTTACACATGGTCTGTCTGACCTGGATGGTAATTACAGCCATGACAAATTGGAGGGAGGAAATCCAACTATTTCTATTATGAGATAGTATTATTCTTGGTTAATATTTCCTTTATGCATGATTGAATTTTGATAGGCTGGGTGCCTGATAATGATATGTAATAAACCACTGCATCTTAAGGATGATTTTGGACATTTTTGATTCAGAGTGAGACACAAAAGTTGATCACTGAAATGGCAAATTTGACAAATGTCCGGGGGGGGGGGGGGGGGGGGGGGGGGGGGTTGGGGGGGGGGGGTGTGAGTTGGTATACAGCTGTGTTTTGGACAGGTACATAAGTCACCGCAAGATGGCGCGCGCGCATTCGGTGTTAAACTAAAGTCTCCGGTAAGGTGATAATTACTGCACAACGCATGAACAGAATTGTTTTGTTTTTATTTTATTTATTTATTTATTTATTATTAAGAATGTAATGTTAATCAGCTGTCATTGAGATGCACTGATTTAGTAACAGCTGTACAGGTAGGCCTAATAGTAAATAGTTAGGCTGAAAAGACTCTGTAGCTATACACAAGAGTGAAAGACGCCACAATTTACTTGACAAAGACAAACCAGCGCGTAAAATTCATTAAGGAAAATAGCTTGTTAATTAGCGCTAAGTTAACCTGATTTCTCTTAATTAAAACATCTTTCCCCGTTTACGAGGTGGATCTAAGCAGATCTCCTGGGTGTTGAAATGTCTGCAGCAGCAGATGGTCAGGCTGTAATGGTTAACGCGCTCTCTCTTCCAGATCCTTCCGACCCACGAAGAGATTAACGGATAGCCAACTCTTCTTATCAAAGGCAACATTTAACCGTTTCTGATCCACGACGGATATGCATGAATGTGATACCCTATATTCTCCTGCTGTGCAAATGCATTCAGGGCCGTGTCTGTGTGGTGTCTTGGTTTCTTTTCAGAACGCACAAGAAGTGGGAACAGGCCTGTGCGTCAGGCCATGCGCAACCTATCATCACCTGGAAGGTTGATGATACAGGTTGAACTGTACACACACACACACACACACACACACACAGGAGTTTATATCAACGGTTAGATACATAACCTTGCTTTCACACATGCACGATGACATGCACGCACCGATTCTTTAGGGAGAATGACTCTCTCTCTCTCTCTCTCTCTCTCTCTCTCTCTCTCTCTCTCTCTCGCTCTCTCTCTGTGCATTCCATAGCATCCGAAATAGCTGGTCTACTTTCAGAAATAAACGGCAGTTTGGGAAGATTTGGCTATTTTCTTGCCTGTTGTGTTCCATTACCAGATTGAAGTTGAATAATAAGCGATGAGTCAAACTGCGCACCCTTCATCTGCAGAGCTGTAATTAACAGGGGAAAAACGCAGGCGGCGGGGAAAAAATGCAAATGATTCCGCACAAAGGCTTCTCGCAAATTGGCGTCACCATTCCTCAAATTATATCATTACTATATTTTGAAAATGTTAATCTGTTGAGCGGATTTCCCGCGGGAGTTGAGTAAATTAGTTCTATTTCCGAACGGGCTCTGTGCGTAAAAGCGCGCCGGCGACAAGCACCTCTGATTTGCTGATTACAATTAGACTCCCCAGTTTGCGCTCCTTCAAGCATTGATAATTTTCGGCATATTAAGCACGTTTTAGCAAAGGTGATAAGTCAGTTTTAATTGAAATGAAATTATTATTCTAATGGAAGTTTGGTTATTATTATTAGAAGGCAGCGCTCATTTTGGATTCACTTTTTTTAATATATAAATGCGGCGCGTAAAAAGGTTTTGAAGGGCATTAGGGTGTCAGGATTGAATGAGGTAATTTGAAGGGAATTACTTTCCCTTCTATCAGAAGTGAAGAAGTGAATTAAAAGTCCAAATCAATCGCCTTCACTCCCCCATTCTACTTTGACAGCAGCACAATTACAGATAATTAGATGGAGGAAACTTTTAATTGTGCGGATTAAGGAGGAGGGGAGAGAATTTTTCAGGATCAGAGGAAAAATTTGGAAGCCGAGTGTCTCGCCTGCGCAAATCGAATCAAAGGATTTTGTCGCTTAAAAAAAAAAAAAAGAAAAAAAAAAAAAAAAAAAAAAAAAAAAAAGGCAACGAGAAGCCTTCTTCTCTTTTAATTGGAACTGCATCTCGTACATCGTATCAAATCGTTCACAACAATTAATGTAGATTTAATTCTATAATTATCATCAAATCGAATAAATGTGCGACTTAATTTAGATAGTTAAAAATTAACGTGCGTGAAGTTAATTGAGTAATTAAACTCCTCAACTGCCGCCTATTAATTTGCCAGCCTAATTAAAAATGAATTTGATTTTGTGTAATGTTGGTAATGTGGGCATCGGTGTTGGATGGGCGCTCTGATTAGTTTGTTTGCTTGGGTGTTACATTTGAACACCTGCTGCTAATGGGGTCAATGATGTCTTCTTGCCTGCACATGCTCATTTTATGCCAAGGGGGAGCTTTGCTGTATGTGAGGGGTGCATTAGCATGGCAGGTCCAAACCCAGGTAACACACTGATATTCTATCATGCAGTACTGAGTGCAGGCTTGGTGTAATTTTGATGCTCTATCCATCCCTGGTCCAGACCTGACTTCCATCCCCCTGGGAGCAGATTTAATGAAGTACAGGCTACTGTGGAAAAGCCAAAGTGATTAAGCATTTATTGATAATTGTACAGGAAGGCCAAGATCTTCTTTAAAAATAAATACATAAATAAATAAATAAACAAACAAATAAATGAATAAAGCAGCTGAGATATTGCCTTAGTGATTGGTTCTTTAGTAAACGTTTCCTATTTTACAAAGATACATATAGGTAACTATATATCATGTCATATATATATATATATATATATATATATATATATATATATATATATATATATATATATATATATATATATATATATAGTTCTGTAATGATTTTAAAAAATAGGACCATCTAAGGCCTACAAG
Organism: Ictalurus punctatus; assembly: GCF_001660625.3. Lineage (NCBI taxonomy): Eukaryota > Metazoa > Chordata > Actinopteri > Siluriformes > Ictaluridae > Ictalurus > Ictalurus punctatus. The sequence goes on along the minus strand of NC_030439.2, from coordinate 7,916,287 downwards.
ATGGGTGTATACCCACAAGTAATAAATATGTTAAAAAGTATGAACAAGCATCCAGACAAACAGTTAACATTGTGAGTACAGGTCTTTAAACATGAAGCGTTAAATCCGCTGCTTCTATTGTACAGGCAAAGTGTAGATAAAAAATTAAAATAAGAAGATTTTAATTTTTTAATTTTAAATAAGACGGCCAGCAGTGTGCCTGAATGCGAGTCTTGTTTGTCTTATTATCGGGTTAATTAAAGCTCAGATCTGACAATGTCGGTTGGGTGCAGAAAAGCGGATTTAAATGCAGAGTCTCCCGGGAGCGCGTGTCAAGGGCTGCCGCTTTTCACTGAGCCCGGACGGGCAATTATTGAATATTTGATGTTCAAAAAAGAGCGATACGAATAAATGGACTTAGTCATCGCAGTGTAGGCTATGTCAAGATAACAAAAACAACAGCAACAAAGTTTTAAAGCATAAAAAAGGAGGACGTTGAAAGATCTCTGACTACTGAAGAGAGAGAAAAAAAGGCCGGATTGTGAGACATTTTTAAAAAGGTTCATTAAAATGTACACACTGAAATGCAGAGGGCTGCATTTGGGCTGGAGGTCAAGAGACGAACGGATTATATACTTCCTCATAATAATATTAATTAAACAATTTGCATGCTAATAAGGTAACAATTACCAGGGCCCCTGTTGAAAGATCCGGGTTATTACAACACGCCAATCTGGGGTGCCAAGGGTCAGGGAGGGAGTGGGGAGCGAAAATTTCAGCTCAGATTAACATTATGACAGCTTCAGACATTGGCTAAATAAAGTCGAATTAATTCCCTGTAATGAGAGGGGCGACGGAGTCTACTTAAAGTGGCGGGATTGATTAGCATTCTGTATTCATAAGCACGGTTCACTTGCATGAATAGGCTGTGGCACAGCTTTCACAAACTGCCCTGTGATGAGTTTT